>NC_133441.1:4200000-4459645 GCF_964197705.1 Penicillium psychrofluorescens
ACAATTGTGAAAACGATAATCATACCTTGGTCGTTCTAGACACCAATTGGACCTTTTATCTGGACAGATGTATGAAATCCTAACCAGACAACTATCAGTGGTCCCGCTAAGTTATAGAGTATTTCCCCCCAATGTATAAGCGGATATAGTTAGTGAGCCGGCCACTAGAATCGTACCCACTTGCGCCCTCTCCTTCTCTCTCTCTCGGTCCATAAAGGTCTACGCATCTTTGAAATTACTGTACATCCTAATCACTTCCCCAGTGTAACGGTCTGCTTGTCAGGTTAGGTTAATGTGAACTAGGACGAGAGAAATGAGGCTGAACGAGGAAGGAACCAGAACAGTAGTCCAATTACCAGAGAAGCGGATTCCCAGAGGACTCAAATAACATACATAACCGAAAAGGGATTTAATCCCGAGACCCTCCTGCAAATCGCCTTTGGAACGTGAGATGAATTCCGGTCGAGATAACGAAGTGTCTGCCTTGAAGTTTAACAAAGGACGCCCTTTAAGTCGGCGAATTTGTCTATTGGGACCTGATTAGCGGCTTCTTTAGCATGGCGGTCCGCCTCAGTGTTCCATTCTCTTGGAATACGCCAGAATTCAATGCTCATTCCCTTCTCGTTCCAGAAGTCCACCTCCCCGAGCAGACACCGCCAAAGATCCTGGTTCTTGACTGGCGCCCCCATGCTCGTCCTCCAGCCCCTCCGTAGCCATCCTCGGACCCACGTTGTTATCCCCTCGGCCACGTATTCGGAATCCGTTGCAACGACTAGCCCATCAGCGCCTTCTCCAGGCCAATGTCGGAATCGTAATGCTGCAATGACGGCGCGCAATTCTGCTCGATTGCTTGTTTGCAGATTTCGTTCACCGGTGGGTCCTTCGTCCTCCAGACGAAAGGCTACATAGCCACGGACTGAGGGGTTTTGTGTAGTAGGTTTGAAAACGAAGGCACAACCGGCTCTTGGGTTCGCCCCGCCGTTGTCCAGACACGCTCCATCGGTGTAAATAAGAAATTGAGTGCCAACGTTGGACGAACGAATGAACCGACGTACATGTGGCGAAGACCTTCTTCCAATGGAAAGTGGAAAAAGCGACTCCGGCGTATCACTTGAATTTGGAGGATGAAACTTTGTAGGGATCACGCGTCCCGTACCAACCGTACACTCCCTACCTACACCCGGAACAAGAGGACTATAGATAAATCTGCCCCCCAGAGGGTTTTCAGAAGGAACGTGATTTTCATCATCGTCACCGTCTTCGTCATTATCCATGTCAGAGTCTTCAAAGTCATCATCTTCTTCCATGAAGCTATAGTCGACGGTGCAGATGCCACAGATCACGAGTCCGTGCAGGCCACACACCAGGCGACCATTAGGAAGTGTGACGGGGCTGTCTGCGCGGAAGACCATGGTGGATTGGCCCTGTCCTCTCGAGGGCGCGCTTTGTACCAGGAAGCGAAGTGCGAAGGAGCCCAGTTTCCAGAATCCTTGGAAGTACGAGCAAAGAGTATTTGGAGGGTATCAAAGCAAGAAGCGCACCACTCGCTTGGCACCGGGACGAGTTTGGAGGCTCGGTGTCATGAGGAGGAAGAGAGACTTGCTCCCGTGGAGAATGGCACTCAACCCCGCGTGTGGCTGTATCGATGCTGCAAGACCAAACGGTTCATGCGAGCTCTCTCACACCGCTCAGACCGGCCAATTGAAGTACTGCTGGAACAGCCCTATGCAAGCCGAAGGGCCACTATTACCACTTTATCTCTAGACGCTGTCCAAACAGGCACACTAGACCGGATCGCGTAACAATTCACCATTGCCCAAGACTGCTACGTACAATGTATATGCCGAAGAGCGGGAGACAAAATCAATAAACGCCACGGAAGCACGCGTGAAAAAAAGAATCAAAGCAAGGTTTATCGTCGTCTTTCAGTCCAAAAAAAAAAAGCTCCGGGTATGTGTGTCCCTTGACCGTGATACATGTGAGAATGAAATAAAATGAAAAGGAGCAAACGAATGGCACGAGACAGAGAGACAGGGGAGCCATAAAAGGCATTCTCTAGGCGGAGAGGAGGGAGTGAGGTGAAGAAGAAAAGAAGAGAGGAGAGAAAATCGTTTCAAAAGGCTGAGGATGTGGTTCGCAATGCGCTCGTCTGCGTAAATCCATTTGATGGTGCGATTCCTCGACGTGGCGCGGGACCTGTACTTGTGCGAGTTCGGTCGTGGTCTCGAGACCAGCTGGCGAGTATTTGTTAATATATGGATGGCAACGACACATAAAAAAAAGGTAGTTCTTACATTCTCACGATGCAGTCATCGCCCGCCGACGCGAACATGCCTGGGTCTGCCGGGTTCCAGGATATTGAGTTGACGCATCCTGCGACATGACCGTCCAATGTTTCGACCAGTGTTCCGTTCTCCTTGTGCCAAATGTAGACGCGAGAGTCTGGGGCATGAGTTAGTAGTATCCCGTAACCGACCAGGACAGGAAATCTCACCTTCGCTGCCACTAATAACGAAATTCTCAGCAGCACCGCCAAATGTACTTCGAATCACATATTCGCCCTGTTTTTGGCCTCGGAAATGCCGGACCACGGCAGTAGTCTCCATGTCCACCAGCTGAATCTCGCCTTCCTGCAAGTTCACCAGAACGTGTCTCGAGTCTCGACTGATGGCAACCGAGGTCGGTTTACTCGGAAGCGGGAGACAATACTCCTCTTCGTGAGTGAGGAAATTGTACACATGGATCTTGGCTTCTGTGTCTGCCGCTACAAGACGTCGGCCGTCAGGGCTGATAGCGCAATCTTGGACACGGAACCCGCCATGCCACATGTACAACGGCTGCCCCCGTACACTCCAATGACCTAGTTGGCAGCTCGCATCCAGAGACGCCGTGACAAACGACTCCCCGTCTGCGGCCCATGCGGCCGCGGTGACCGGCTGACGGTGTTGATTGATGGTCAGCAGACACCGACCAGTCTAATGTTTTTGTTAGTATAGACAGCCCCTCTGTATTGATAGAGACACGCTTACCTCGACGCTCCACACACGCGCTTTCTTGTCTTGTGAACACGATATCACTTTCGAATCGTCCGGACTCCAGCTCACATATGCAACCCCGTCCCCATGGTCGGCGAGCCTGTGAAGCACGGCGAAGCTAGACGTATCGTAGATGAGCACGCTTCGGTCTTTGCCCGCAGTGACCAGTTTGGTGCCATCATGTGAAAACTCGCAGTACCAGACTTCATCCGAATGTTGTGTCAGGTTGACGCTAATGTCCAACGGGAAGTCGTTGCGGTCGCACATGTGATTGGAGTAGAGCGAAGGGGGTTCGGCGGTGTTATGGTATAAACAGTTGTTGATTTGGCTTTGCTTCACGGTGTCTAATAGGATGGCAAGCCGGTGCTGGGGGATCATCACAGACGGGGAAATCGATTCTGCTCTGGAGTTAGTATGAACTGGAGGTCCGACCTCGGTTTGACTTACTCGATAGTTCATCTAGAAGGCGCTCTCGAGACGAGCTGACCGGCCCATCCCACACTGCTTGGTCGCGTAAGAGCTCCGGCGGGCACATGAGGAGACTATGCGGGTTAATATATGTTCTTTGTTGTACCCCGCACGGGAGGCCTTACCTGGAGAGAGCATGCAGCCGCTCGATGTCATGATTTAATGGAGTCAGCTCTTGTCGGAGGACCGTAAGCGCAGCACCCAGATCGTGGGCCTCCAGTAGCTCGAGGAACTTCTGCTGCCTCAGGAGGAAGAGCATTTCGTTCCTGTCGGCTCCCTCGGCTAATGCCAAGGTCTCCTCGGACGGTGACTTCTGGCCACTGCGTTGTGACGCCGCATCCGAACGGAATGACAGAATGAGAATCCTCTCAGCCTCCGCCCACCGGCCTCCTAGCACTGCCTTCCGAAATGTTGCCACGCTCTCGGTCTCCAGCTCATAGCCACTCTCCGAGCTCAGCAGGGATGCCGCCCCATTGTAGCCTAGCTCGTACAAGCTCTGAATCAATATCCGCGTCACCTCCTCTCGGTTATGGCCGAAGTAGCTTGGGCTCGCCGACGACTTGCCGGCACCATTCGTATGGGATCTTCCGTTGGTGACGGTTGATTGTCCATTTAGACTGGCTTTCCTCGAGGGCGTGGAGACTACCCCATTCGAGGAGAAGCCGTTCGCTGTGGACAGTCCATCGGCACGCATGATTACCAGGCGCCTGCGCTTGGGGGATGGAGAACGGCCGGCGGCTCGGCCGGTATGGCGGGAATCGGGCTGGCTCCCGGGTTCAGATGCGGTCCCCGCAGTCGAGGGACTCGGTGTGTCCGAAGGACGAGGGCGGCGGCGAGGGTTGGTTAAGCGGCGAGAGGCGAGCTGGGGAGCTGTAGGCGGTAACTCTGACAGTGGTGGAGATGCACCGGAATTACTAGCCGGCGAGGAGGAATCGAGGGGAAAGGAAGAGTCGGGGTGGTCGGAGGCGATGGAGGGAGGATTGTCGGCCAGGTCGAAGGTGTCTCTTGCCCAGTCACCCTGGCTCTGTGGCAGAACCAGGTGAGCAGACCTCAAACGGAGCTGCGGGTACACAGGTTTGGCGAGTGACCCTGTTACTTGAGGGTAGGGGAAAGCGAGGTGAAGGCAACTAAGGTGGACGGGAGACCGAGCGATGATGTTCGGGGTTGGGTTCCCCTCTGTCGGGCGGGAATCCTTATCGGGCGTGGGTCAGATTGGATCCAGGTGTCGTGATGAGTGTGGTGGATGGGAGGGTGACTACGGAGGTCCTCTGTTGCACTGACACCACCGCTTATCAGCTGATGCGCATCATTCCTCCATAGTAGAGGTCTCACGGAAGCTACTCGATACGCTAGCTCCCTACATCCTCGGGGCAGGCCTACCCAAAGCTGAGGCTACTGCAATAGGTCGTAATACCAACAGTGTTCCTCCAGTGGTTCGCCGCCTACTGACGCCATCATGATGCCGTCAGCCTGGCCACCCGGAGATATATAAAGCAGCCATCCTGCCCATTGGAGCGATGAAGCTAGTCACTTCTATTCTGAAATCCATCAAATAATATTACAAACCCAACTACACTACCTACACTACTTACACTACCTACATCATGGGCTGCGACTGCGGATCGACCTGTACCTGTACCGGCCCTCAGGGTTGCACTTGCGGTAATGAGTGTGTCTGCAAGGGATGCGGAGTATGTACTCCTTCTCACCGGCGTGAAAACTGGTGATGAGCCATATAAAGGATGGATGTGAGGGCTAACCTACACTTGATTTTTAGAAATAAATGAAATGATGCTTGAGGAGGGACAACTAGGAGCGCATGGGACGAAACAACATCGTCGCTTGGGGGGATGCGATGGGATGAAGGTCGGTCAAATAGTAAATGTAAACTAATATCAAAACGAAATAATGCTATGTGCGATCTGTTGCCACATTCCTCCCTGCGACCTGTAGACGTCATGCCGTTCATGTCTCCGATCTCGCCTCCAGCACCGCCTCGGACGCCGTGAGGGCGCCGGTGATGGCAAAACAGACAAGCGGCGAGAGCGCATACATGATCTAGCACCTGTCAGCTCTTTTTCATTTTCCGTACTCTCCTCATTCATACCGTCACTGTCTTGGCAATCGCCATTTTCTCGCGCTCCGACGCCTTGGCCAGCTCCGCTAACCCTAAGATCACCAGTGACGGCGGGCCAACCGGCATGAGCATCGTGGTGAACCAGACCATAGGGTCACTGCCGAGCAGCGTAGTGCGTCTGGCTAAT
Organism: Penicillium psychrofluorescens; assembly: GCF_964197705.1. Lineage (NCBI taxonomy): Eukaryota > Fungi > Ascomycota > Eurotiomycetes > Eurotiales > Aspergillaceae > Penicillium > Penicillium psychrofluorescens. Next base: position 4,205,768 of record NC_133441.1, read on the forward strand.
CCATAGATCAGTGAGATACTCATCGCCGGCCAGACCACCAACTGCAGCAGAAAAACAATCGTAATGGCCTTGACTGGTGTCCGGCCCGAGTCGCCAGATGCGATCATCTGTTCAAAACTGACGCCCAACTTACACCCAACCATGAACATCTGCAGTGTGGTAAATAGTTGTCCAATATTACGGACGCTAGAGGTCAGCCACGCGCTGAATATCCCGCCTTCTTCCTCCGGGAAGAAAAATGCCCGGTGCAGAGCCGGGACTAGACCCAGCACCGCGCCGAGGATAGTACACCCGATAACCACGTCGGCAAAGGGCGAGCCAAACGGTGCCATCAGTTCCTGCTTGATGCGGCGCGGGAAAAACGAGCCGACCCATTTACTCCAGTGCTGAAGGCGGCGACCAGCCGCCTGTCTAGCGATTTGCGCACGCCTCGGCAGAAGAGAAGTGCGCTCTGTGAGCTGCTCATCTTCTTCGGGAATGCTGACAGCGCGATGGCGCTCCTCCGGATCACCGAGGTTACTGTTTGGATCCACGCCATCATGTAACATCCTCGGTCCCAAGGCATACGCCGTGGACTTGGCGACCACGGCACAGATAAGGAAGTAGCTCTGCGCCCGTTCGATGGCGTCGGACATGTTTTCTCCGTCGTGGAGGAGGACTCGCAGACTGCCCACGCTTTTGAGTGATTCGAGAAGGAATAGCGGGAGTGATATGGGGTTGTTGAATGCGCATGTGGGTGTCACCCAGTGCGGGAGCTTGAAGAGGCGGGAGACTAGATGGGCTACTATGATTGAGACGCAGGTATGTAGTGCGGTCCATACTAAGAGTTATCAGATCGGTACTCGGAATTCTCTCATTGTGCTTGCGTACTCAGTACCCGGAGGTAGTTTAGTGCGGTGTCCAGATGTAGCTGCCGCCCGAGATTGACAACGATCAGGGCAGGGAGGAAGAGCTTCACTCCTAGTCCGGACATGTCGTTGATGGTTGCTTCGTGGATGAGTCGGAGTCGACGCGCTGCGACACCGTAGCACATGGTGAGCAGTACCGAGATGCAGGCTTGTAGGGCGCCAAGGAAAGGCACGACAAGCCCTTTGCCGGCCATGCTGGTGATGGTCTTGATGAGATGGAGTGGCTTGATTCTCTACTATGGTTGTGATAGTATTGAGGTGGCGTCATGGTGACCGACAAGTATTTAACATATTAAGACTATTCATAACGGCATTTGGGCATTTAAAAGAAACCTCGCACACTCTTTCCCCTCATGATTGAATAGCGAGAAACAATTGATTCGAGGGTATCGCCCTGGCGGCAAAGATCAGACCCATACCGAGAGTGAGCAGTGATATGAAAGCACAGAAGAGCCCCATCCGCGCCACGTTTTCGATTCCCGGTTTCTCGAACTTGGTGGACCGCCGCTCTCCCAGACGTGTAGTACGTGTAAGAGTGGGCACGTATTTGAATTCAAAGCGAGACTCGCCTCCCAGTCCAATGTTCTTGTCGAGGATGATCTTATAGAAGTGTTTGCGGCGGAGCTGGAACACTAGTCAGTTAAGACTTCGACAGAAAGATGAAAAAATAACTTACATCAATCATGATCCGGTCGAGAAATCCGACTTTCGGAATAAGGTATGAGGCCGACACTACCCAGAACACATACCCCCAGATCAGCACCCGGTAGTACAGAGAGGGTTGCGGGATATCCAGCTCGTTCGCAAGTGCGTCGCCGTTGAGGAGTCGGCTCATGGCTTCCATGAACTCCTTCGAGGCATAAGCGGGGGCCGTGTTCTCCAGCCCGATGATGATGTTCTTTGCCAGGACCCTACCAGTATCTGTGGGATCAATCTCGGTGAGGAGGAGAGATTCCATCATGGCGCGTGCCTTGGTTGGGGACTCGAATGGTTCCGTCGGCGTGCCCATATAATACGCAACTAGTCTCCACAGCGCAATGTAGTCTTCAATTTCCTTCTGACTGAGATAGATACCCTGGCGTGGAAGGCCGAGCCAGACCACGGAGCTGGAAAAGGTGTTGATGGTGCCAATGCAGTCCAGATCGTTGACAGGGGTACCATGCTTCTGGATATCGTAATACTCTGGTTTTTGTTCAACCAGACTTAAGATCTTGAGACGAACGGACGAGTGGAGGAGTCGTACGCGCACAGAGGAAACCATGCCTTCGCCACCGGGTTTCATACCCTCTGCTGAGCTGTTGACCTGGAGGACATGTTGGAGGGTCTCTAGCAGTCGGCGTCGAACAACCTTGGCGCCAAAGCCACCGGTTCGGGCGAGTGTCTCGACGACTCGGATCGCGCCCCTAGATAAAAAAAAATTAGTCTTGGGCTATCTTAGTTGGGAGCTTAGAAGCATACATTCCACCGAGTAAACTCTGGAAGCTGAGCTGGTGATACATCCATGTCAGTACCAACATCAAGATCACTTCTCAGAAAACACCTACCACGTTCAAGATGGGCAGGCCATAACGGAAGAAGACATCTTGTCCCCTCTGGATCTGGTCCCAGTCGACCCATTCGGGAACCGTATTGACCTGTGTCCACAGCTCCTTCAGTTTAGGATCTTCATCCGCATGATCCTTCAGCAAGCCGTATAGATCTTTCTTGAAGGTCTTGGTCTCGCCATCGGGGGATGGAAGCTGGTTGAGACGCTGCACACATTCATCAGCTAGGCTGTCGCACGTCTGCACCATTGGCTGTAGCTCCTCTGCCGGACGGTGGCGATCGGTCCAGGTAAACGAGTAACCCCAGTAGTGGTACTCGGTGGTGTTGTCTCGCTGGTGGGACTTGGCGGCCATGGCTCCGGCTCCACGCAATATCGATCGGGTGATCTATACTGGACCTTGGACCGGCACAGTTTTATATCGCAGGCATGAAAGTGAATTATGACAGGTGTGGCTCTCCGCCGGCTCCAGATTTACCGTGGTCCGGGGTCCGGGAAACCGAGAGGGGGGCATCTTGTCATAGTGGCACGTGAAGGATCGACCTGTCATCCATGTGTAAATGCTGTTGGGCAAATGCGTCCTTCACATGCGATGTTTCAGTAATGCCTGTATTGTAAATCCATTATTCGGGGAGGAGGAAGCCGGTGTGGACGATGTTGGGTTCAGTTAGGGCTGGCCGGGCTTCGGGTGGGATGTGCTGGACACGGTCATAATCATGATGGGTGACTAGAAGAATCCGATCTCGCCTGAAAAGATCTGGCGAGTGCCCTCACTGGGCTCCATCCAGCATGGCACTCACGATGATTCCCACCGCGACGCATCGGAAGGAGTCGCAAAAGCACCGGAGCGGCTTAGGGGCTCCATCAACCCAAATCCAGCCTTGACACTAGACCAACACCACAGAACAACCCCGGATGCTTGGATTGGGACTGCGTCGACTGCGATCGCGACCGTCATTGCTGGAATTGATACAAGGGCTGGATCATTCGGTGCCTCCAGCATCACCGCCCGCCCCAGACCTCCCACCGCTTCCCGCCTCGCCCTCTTCAACGTCGTCCTCCACCACTCAACCCTCATCCCCTTCCACGCCTCCCCCTTCCTCCACCATGGCTCCGGCAAAGCAAGGCCAGAGCTCTGAGCCCCATGGCGCCGTCTTCTCCGTCTCCGGTCCTGTCGTAGTGGCCGAACACATGATTGGTTGTGCCATGTACGAGTTGGTGAGTGACAGCTGGAAGCTTCCCCCCCAGCACCGGACTGGACTGACACAACCCACCCCGATTCTAGTGCCATGTCGGACTCGATTCACTGGTCGGCGAAGTCATTCGCATTGAAGGTGATAAGGCAACGGTCCAGGTTTACGAAGAGACAGGTGAGATCCCTCTGCCGCCCCTAGAGTGTGTCTTGACTTCTACTGACCAACTAACTCGACAGCCGGTCTGACTGTTGGCGACCCGGTCACCCGAACGGGCAAGCCTCTCTCCGTCGAACTCGGTCCCGGTTTGATGGAAACCATCTACGACGGTATCCAGCGACCCCTCCGAGCCATCTCCGACGTCTCTAAGGGTATCTACATCCCGCGTGGCATTTCCGTCAATGCGCTGGACCGCGAGAAGAAGTGGGAGTACAAGCCGGCCGCCTACAAGGTCGGTGACCACATCACCGGCGGTGACATTTGGGGCACCGTGTTTGAGAACAGTTTGGTGAACGACCACAAGATCTTGCTGCCCCCTCGGGCGCGGGGCACCATCACCCGGATAGCCCCCGCTGGCAGCTACACCGTCGAGGAGAAGCTGCTGGAGGTCGAGTTCGAGGGCAAGAAGACCGAGTATGGAATGATGCAGACGTGGCCCGTCCGTGTGCCCCGCCCGGTGGGTGACAAGCAGTCCGCCGACGCTCCCTTCATTGTCGGCCAGAGAGTGCTGGATGCTCTCTTCCCCAGTGTGCAGGGTGGCACCGTGTGCATTCCGGGCGCTTTCGGGTGCGGCAAGACTGTCATTTCTCAGTCAGTGTCCAAGTTCTCCAACAGCGACATCATCGTCTATGTTGGCTGTGGTGAGCGTGGTAATGAGATGGCCGAGGTCTTGATGGACTTCCCAGAGGTAGGCATCAGTCTCTGTTCTTCCCCGACCTTCACTGACTGGTCGGTTTTCTAGCTTTCCATTACCATCGACGGTCGCAAGGAGCCCATCATGAAGCGTACCTGCCTGATCGCCAACACCTCGAACATGCCCGTCGCCGCTCGTGAAGCCTCCATCTACACCGGTATTACGATCGCCGAATACTTCCGTGACCAGGGAAAGAACGTGGCCATGATGGCGGACTCCAGTTCCCGCTGGGCCGAGGCCCTGCGTGAGATTTCGGGTCGCCTGGGAGAGATGCCTGCTGATCAAGGTTTCCCGGCCTACCTGGGTGCCAAGCTAGCCTCGTTCTACGAGCGTGCTGGCAAGACTACCGCTCTGGGTAGCCCCGAGCGTGACGGTAGTGTCAGCATTGTCGGTGCCGTCAGTCCACCCGGTGGCGATTTCTCCGATCCCGTCACCAGTAGCACCCTGGGTATCGTCCAAGTGTTCTGGGGTCTCGACAAGAAGCTGGCGCAGCGCAAGCACTTCCCGTCGGTTAACACGTCCATGTCGTACAGCAAGTATACCAACGTTCTGGACAAGTACTACGAAAAGGATCACCCCGACTTCCCACGCCTGCGCGACCATATCCGTGAGCTGCTAACCAAGTCCGAGGATCTGGATCAAGTCGTGCAGCTGGTCGGCAAGGCAGCGCTGGGCGACTCGGACAAGATCACCCTGGATGTGGCGGCCATGCTCAAGGACGACTTCCTGCAGCAGAACGGCTACAGTGACTACGATCAGTTCTGCCCGCTGTGGAAGACGGAGTACATGATGAAGGCGTTCATGGGCTTCCACGACGAGGCCCAGAAGGCCATCGCGCAGGGCCAGAACTGGAGCAAGGTGCGCGAGGTTACGGCAGATCTCCAGGCGTCGTTGCGCAGCATGAAGTTCGAGGTCCCGGACAACGAGCAGGAGGTGACGGAGAAGTACGAGAAGATCCTGCAGTCCATGACGGAGCGGTTTGCCTCAGTGTCGGATGAGTAAGTAGGTGATGTTGTTTTAGAGATTCGGGAGATTTCGCTGTAGCTATTTATTTTGAGGAATAAGAATCATTCAATCCATTATTCTCGGTCCGCCATGATCTCTTGAATGCTGGTACCTAGTCTAGGTACCTAACTCGTGGCCCAGTCACTGGCCCGGCCTGGTCTTATCACCGCCTTCTCTTTCTTCTGCCTCTCTTCATTCATCTCCCACCCAAAACATTGATTATTCCTCTCCCATACTTCTCCCTCGCCCTCCTTTCTTTCTCTTACTAGACTCGTCCGATATACTTCTGTCTAGACCTCTTTCTCGCTCACACCCTCGCCAGCCATGGCATCCCCGTCTGGCCAGTCGTATGCAACCCACCACACCCACACCCACACCACCCACCCCCCCCTGGTCCCCTCGTCCCCGGTGACCGAAAACTAACTCTCACCTCTGTCGCAGTGTCAACTTGAACGATCCCGGCTTGATCTCGCTGGTCAACAAGCTACAAGATGTCTTCTCTACGGTCGGGGTAAGTATCTCCTTAAGATGCTGCGTGGCAACTTTCGTCCCGTTACGCCCTCCCCCGCGGGCTGGGCTGACCTCGTGGTTATGATTCCAGGTACACAACCCTATCGATTTGCCACAGATTGTTGTCGTCGGGTCGCAGTCCAGCGGAAAGAGTTCAGTGCTGGAGAATATCGTCGGCCGGGACTTGTATGTTTTGTCCTCATGTGGGGTGGCGACGGTGGAGGGATCACTAACCTTTGTTACGTTTCTAGCCTGCCCCGTGGCTCGGGAATCGTCACTCGGAGACCCCTTATCCTGCAGTTGATCAACAAACCCCCGACTACGCAAGCGAATGGCGACAAGAAGCTGGAGACCACCGACAGCGAGGCGAACGTGGACGAGTATGGCGAGTTCCTGCACATACCTGGCCAGAAGTTCCACGACTTCAACAAGATGCGCGAGGAGATTGTGCGCGAGACGGAGACTAAGGTTGGTCGCAACGCCGGTATCTCGCCCGCGCCCATCAACCTGCGCATTTACTCGCCCAACGTCCTCACCCTGACCCTGGTCGACTTGCCTGGCTTGACCAAGGTGCCGGTGGGCGACCAGCCCAAGGATATTGAGCGTCAGATTCGAGATATGGTGCTCAAGTATATCAGCAAACCCAACGCCATTATTCTCGCCGTCACCTCCGCCAACCAAGATCTGGCCAACTCGGATGGGTTGAAGCTGGCGCGTGAGGTGGATCCGGAGGGCCAGCGCACCATCGGTGTGCTGTCCAAGGTCGACCTGATGGATGAAGGAACCGACGTGGTGGATATTCTCGCTGGACGGATTATTCCTCTGCGTCTGGGCTATGTCCCGGTGGTCAACCGTGGCCAGCGCGACATCGAGAACAAACGGCCGATCGCCTACGCCCTGGAGAACGAAAAGAACTTTTTCGAGAACCACAAGGCGTATCGGAACAAGGCGTCGTACTGCGGTACGCCCTACCTGGCTCGGAAGCTGAACTTGGTACGTTTGCTGTCAGATATAAAAGGAAATCAGCTAACACTCGCCAGATTCTTATGATGCACATCAAGCAAACGCTTCCCGATATCAAGGCCCGCATTTCGTCCTCCCTTCAGAAGTATACCTCGGAGCTGTCGCAGCTCGGCGATTCCATGCTCGGCAACCCCTCCAACATTATCCTGAACATCATCACTGAGTTCAGTAATGAATTCCGGACAGTCCTTGAGGGAAAGAACCAGGAACTCTCCAGCATTGAGCTCTCAGGCGGTGCCCGTATCAGCTTTGTGTTCCACGAGTTGTACTCGAACGGTGTCAAGGCGGTCGACCCCTTTGACCACGTCAAGGACGGTGACATCCGGGTGATGCTGTACAACTCGTCCGGTCCGTCGCCAGCCCTGTTCGTGGGAACTGCCGCTTTCGAAAACATCGTGAAGCAACAAATCAAGCGCCTGGAAGAGCCCAGCGTGAAGTGTATCTCATTGGTTTATGATGAGATGGTTCGCATTTTGGGCCAGCTGCTGAACAAGCAGCTCTTCCGTCGCTACCCCATGCTGAAGGAGAAGTTCCACGCCGTGGTCGTCGCCTTCTTCAAGAAGTGCATGGAACCGACCAACAAGCTGGTCAAGGATCTGATCAACATGGAGGCATGCTACATTAACACAGGCCACCCAGATTTCCTCAACGGAAGCCGCGTAGGTTTTCCGTCGTTTCTTATCTCAAAGATCCACTACTAACTTCAAGTAGGCGATGGCCATCGTGAATGAACGTCACCACGCTGCCAAGCCGACACAAGTCGACCCCAAGACCGGCAAGCCCCTGCCTGCTCGCGCCCAAAGCCCGTCCCTGGATCCCACTGTGGAGAGCCCCAACGGCAGTGGCTTTTTCGGCAGTTTCTGGGCCTCGAAGAACAAGAAGAAGATGGCAGCCATGGAGGCTCCTCCCGCGACCCTGAAGGCATCGGCCACACTCTCCGAGCAAGAAGCGATTGAGGTTGAGGTTATCAGTAGGTGCTACCGTGGTTCATAGATGATCAGCATGCTAATCTCCTTCCACAGAGCTTCTCATCACATCGTACTTCAATATCACCAAGCGCACGATGATTGACATGGTTCCCAAGGCGGTCATGTATACGCTGGTTCAGTATGTTTATCTGCTATCGTCTGTTTCTCTAATTATTAACCGATTCTCCAGATTCACCAAGGACGAGATGCAGCGCGAGCTACTCCAGAACATGTACACCAACACCGATATGGAAGACCTGCTGAAGGAGAGTGACTACACCATCCGCCGGCGGAAGGAATGCCAGCAGATGGTGGAGAGCCTGGGTCGCGCCAGCGAGATTGTCGCCCAAGTTCAGTAAGAGCGACTCTCCGGGCTTGGAATTGTGTGTATGATTGAGCTATCGCGTTGGCGGAGTTGGGCCCCCTCGCATCTTCTTTGTGATTTTGCACGACCTGAATTAAAGTGAATTCCCCCTTATCCCTTTGCACTATACTCTGTTCTGTTTTTGGCTTCCTCGATCGGTCTATAACTTAGGATCTTGTTTAGGATAGATCTGAGAGGGTCTGTCCTGTCTGTCTTGCATGCCCCACAGATCTTTGCAGCATGTTATTCTGACTCGGAGTTTGCGCCTCGTCCCTCCTTCTAGAGTGGCGATCCTCACCCCCTCGGTCTGTTGTCTGCGTTTCTTGCCTTTCTGCCCATGAGCCTGTGCCGAGATGACGACTGAACCCTCTAATGATTTTTGCGTCTACTCTTATGACTAGCTTTAGAAACCAGATCCCCTCTTGTTTGAAATGGTTGCACATCGATATACTCTGTAGCGTCTCCGGTTGCTCATCAGAAGTATACATGTAGATACTCGCTCTGCTCAGTACCCTGAAGGATTGATCAAGTAGAGGAGGTAGAGGAGGCCGGGGCCTTTCCGGTCTTGATACTAAACGGAAAAGGGCGGTCGGCATACCGAGCTAACTCGGCTCGAGGGGAGCCCTATCCCATTTTAAGGAAGGCTCCGAGTCAACTATTACATACATATCCATGGCACGGGCGACTAACCAATCCAGATAAAACACCTACTGCGAAACGGAATGCCTATAAACATAATACCAATCCTTCCGGCTCATATCCTGCCTCACTTTATAATTCTTCTCGGCGACATCCAGCAGACCCAAATCCATGTCCACAACCAGCAACCCGTCCTCAGTACCCATCTTCCCCACCGGCCCAACGGTCGGAAGGACCACGCGCGACATACCCAGGAAGTCCTCTGGCGGACCAGCGGCGTTCACGAAGATGATGCCGCAGGTGTTTTCGAAACAGCGCGATGTGAGCGTTGATTCGAGGAAGAGGGCTTCCGATGCGGGGTTGTGCGATAGCGCTTCTGGGGTCGCATCGTTGGCTCCCCCTATTGCCATGTAAGTTCGGGATATATACCACACAGACCAGAAAACGGAATGGAAACAACATACAGAAGGTAGGGATGATCACCACCTCGGCGCCATCGGCGATCAACTCCCGAAACGCCTCCGGAAAGGCAAGATCCCAACAGATCAGCATCCCCACGCGCCCAACCGGCGTATCGAACGCGACATGCCGCTCCGAGCCCGAGGACGTGAGGTGCGGGCGCTCGGGGTGCCAGATATTCTTCTTGCGGTAAGACCCGAGGATACTCCCATCGTTGGAGATGAAGTAGGCCGTGTTGAAGAACTTGGTAGGCGTGTTGAGGTCCTCGTGTTTCTCGATAATTGTCCCCGGCACGACGCAGATGTTGAGCTCTTTGGCGAGCGCTTGGTAGCGTGTGAGGTACTTGCTTGATTCGGCGGCTTGGAGGGCCCAGAGGGGGTCGTCCGGGACCCAGCCGCTGAGGTGGTACCTGGCGGAGTTCCCGTAAGTAACGGGATTTTCAAGATAGAAGTATGCAGATTGAAGATATGGGCTGCTTACTCTGGGAGAACGGCCAGTTCAGCGCCTTGCAGCGCCGCTTGTCGGATATAATTGCATGCCGTGTTATGGTTGTAGTCGATCTCCAGTTCCTGAACGAGGGTGAGTCCATGCAGTGAGCTTGTGCCATGAGGCTCACCTTGATATGCCACTGGATGACCGCGACACGACGAGTAGGTGCCATTATGTTAACAGTTAACAGGGAAGGAATGATAGTAACAGGGGGGGTATCCTGGGTTCATCCCCACCTTTTTATGTTTGACCCCGAAAAGTTGGAGAAGGTGGAGTGTGACTAACTCGCTCACGGAGTAACTAACTCAAGTAAACTTTATGTGGTTCTTCATTATTATTCCGGATTAATCGTAGTCTCGTAGTATCCGGTGAAAGTCGACTATTAAAAAGCTTTGTACATGACACAACTCATATATGAAGGAGAAAAAAAAAAACCAAGGCAGAGATTAAACGGGTAAAACACCATCCACCAGACTGCTGAACGTCGGCTTCTTGCTAACCCGGTACACCAGCCGATCCGTCCAGAAGTGCGAGACCACGGCGTGCAGCATGGGGACGGCACCAAACAGAGTTCCTGCCACGGGGAAGCAGATTCGCTCCAGGAGGTACGTGGGCTTGTACCACACCCGCTGCGAGCATCCCGTGTCGGCGAGCCGGGCCTCGCGCATGTCTTGCATCCGGGCCTCGAGGCACAGTGCATGCCAGCGCTCATACAAGACAAGGCACAGGTTCATCCACAGGAAACCCATCGTGCGCAGGATATTGGTGACGGAAAATGCCCAGGCGACCATCGGATGGAGGGATGTCGCAGATGCGGACACCGTGTACGCGGTAGAGAAGACCATCAAGATCACCAGGTGGCAGGGCAGAAAGTGTGCTTCCCAGAGCATATGGAGAAGCAGGAAGTGTCTTGGGCGCAGGAATAGACACCGGTGGTCGAAACGAAGGTAGCTGATACTCCGTCGCGCGGCAAACCCCGAGTCCAGGGCTCCCCACATGTGTCGGAGGGCTTGTCGATACCGCGCGAGGCAAGTATCCAGAGTCCAGCGCCAACCCCGAGCGCGGTCACTCGACACGTTGCACTGGCTGGCGGGTGCGTAGACCACGCGCGAGACGACGTTGCCGGCAGTCTCGAAGTAACACTTGAGCAGCATGTGCATGTCCTCGCCAATGGCCGTGGGGCCACTGTCCCACCCGCCCACTTTCTCGGCCAGGGAGAGTGGCAGAGAGTATACCGAAGTGGGAATGGCGAGCCACGAACCCGGGTACATGGTTGACAATCCCGCAAACCCCCAGAGCAGATCCGCGCATCGGACCAAAATAGGGCTCTCGTGGGAATTGCGGTCGAAGATGATCGGGCAGCAATAGATCGAGCGCTCTGCTTCCGAGAGATGAGCGTAGTGCATGCGGCGGATTTCGGTGAAGTAATCCCGGCAAAGGTGCGTATCAGCTGTTCCCACACATTAGATGAGCTCCCTCAGAGGCCATGGGTTACCTACCGTCCATCACTGTGGCAATCACATTGCAAGCCTCGGCCTTCAGATCCGCGCGATGGATCTCCACGATGCGACGGGCTGCGAATGCCACGTTGGAGCTCTTGCCGGCAATCTCGCCCTGGACCCCGGACGGGTGAAAGGTCGACCGCACATGCAGAAAGGACTTTTCGAACGCCGCAGTCAACTTGGCAGCTTTCTCCGGGGCAGATTCTTCCTTTTGCTCCATGGCGAGATATATCTGGGTTGGTTAGCATTGCTTGAGAAGCGTGGGGGAAAGAGGGCTTACTTCATATTGCGACTGGGCTCGTGGATGGCTGGCCAGAACGTTGAGAGTAGTCTCCAGCGTGTTCAAGTCCTCCCCGTAGTTTGGTAGGATGATCGCATGGATCACTTCCTGCTGCTCAGCAATCTCCTCAACCATCACGCTTGGCTTCTCGATTATCGACTCCGATGGGTGCTTTTCCGAGTAGTCCTGGCGACTGGACCAGCTCGACCGACTCGAGGCAGGCGAAACCGGGGGTGTCTCCGTGATGCGACGCTCGAAGGCATGTTTGGTTTTCTTGAAGACGCGGAACAGAGACCAGCTCAGACGGAGCGTAAAGCCAAACATGTGCAGATGCACGAGAATGGCGTAGACGACAAAACATTGCTGCGCGCGAGACAGCGAGCTCCAGGCACCATCTTTGGCAGGCGAGTAGGACGGGGGAACAAACACGCCTTTCCATCGAGGTGCGTTCAGCACATCCGAGAAGGCAAGCAGCAGCAGCAGCGCCAATGCGATGAGGCTAAACCCTGGCAGGCAGCGACAAGCCCATGTTAACATCATGCCGGACAGAGAGAACAGTAAAAGAAAAGAGAAGCGGGGAGGGGCCGATGAGAGGAAGGCAAAGAAGAAGACCAGAGTCGCACAGGCATCGAGAGCTGTGTGTCGTCCAGGGGGAAGATGTACAGACTGCCGAGTATACATAGGTCGTGACAGGGTTCCCCCACCCAATGAGTTACCGTCTAGTTAGCTAGCAGCATGCCGGATGCCCGGCCCTGATTGGCGATGTTCATAGTTCAGGTCATCGCTCTTTTAGGGGATCGTCAAAAGCTTGGCTCTCACAACCAATGGCGGCGGGGGTCGAAGGGGTGTGCTGAACCCTAGACCCTCCTAGGGCCTTTGCATCGTAGTATACCCTCAACCTTCTGGCAGGCTGGAATCCTTTCCCCGTCAACATGTCCGAGAGATAACTATGGCCTCTCACCTGCCCTCTTCATCGCTACCTACTCCCCATGACCATCAACCAGCCCAGTGCCCACCTGACGGACAGCAGCCTCTGTCGGCACCAGTCGTCCACTCGTAGGACGGACTTCCGTCACACGGTCTGCCGTTGCGGCACCATGTTGCCTGAAAGGGTTGGGCCAGGATTGCGCCTGCAGTGAGAGACGGGCCATCACATCGTCATAGCTTGGCGCGTGCTTTTCTAGGTGCAGTCGATCACTAGCTACGAGTGACCCAGAGGGGCAACCGTGCCGACCAGAGCTGTAGTTCTCGGTTGACTCCCTCTGAACCCATGTGGTCTGCCAAGATCGTTTCCACTGCGACCCTAGTCAGTCATCGTGGGACAAACTCGCGAGAGCGGGCATTAGAGCAGTGGATGCGGGCAAAAATGATCCCATGGCTCTCATCCCGAACATGATATCTGCGCGGTGAGAGGCAAACTGGTCACGGCGAGCTGGTTTCGGTTTCCCCTGATCCAACTGCTGGTCTAGGCGGCTAACCATTCTCGGACATGGCAGTATAGATCTGGGGACCATGATCCTACTCCTCCGGTTTATATTTTAGCCATAAGATTTCAAATTCTTCCAGGTCTTCCATCGGAAGTACAAATAGTGACTTGAATCCCGCAGCTCTCACTAATTTCTTCGTTGGAGCGCCGAGGCTCTCCTTTTTCCCCTGGGATGGAAATTAAGGCCCACCCGAGACCAGCACTCGGCAGGTTCCAGGACACACGTTTCATACCTACTGAGAACCCACAGTCAATTAGGGCAACAAGAGTATTGTTGATGATAGTTATCCCAGTAATTGACTAGCCATCATGGCTCCCATTGTTGTTTTCTTAATTTTTTTTTTTTTTTTTTGGCGTGGCGAATCCGCCCGACAAAGCGAATCCGCCCGACAAAAAAGCTTGGCCTCTCCCCCGTTTTGATTACACGTAATTACGGCCATTTTGCTCCGCCACCGGCGATCAAACAGTGCACGTTTTTGGCACCCATACCATTCCGTACCGTTATTTAATCCGTTTGCAATTCGCCTCCATGACCTGAGTTGCTTCAGCTTCCTTTTCCACCTCCGCCCCCAGCTCACCACCATGTCGATTGCCCCCGTCTCTCGCGCGGGCTCAATGCCTCGCGACTAACACTACCTATCTTGCGTCCCTCCGTGTTTACCCGGGACTAGCGATCGACAGTACCGCATACATGTACGTGCAGTGGTATGATGCGGGTGGCTAAAGCTAACCAAAAAACTACTGCGCAGGATCGAGAAATTCCCCCTCTCCCACCACGACATCCTCCCAACTGAAACGCCTTCGGGGACAGAGAGCAGGGGACGACGGCCGCGTCGCCTTCCGACCATGTTCGCGGCCACCGTCCGGCGCGTGAACGCCCTCAAAGCTCGAGTTCCGCTGCTGAATCAGATCCATCTCAACTTCATCTTCCTACATTATTGCTATATCATATGCTCGGCCTTGATCTGCTCCATTATTGTCTATCCCGCCGGCAATATCGCCTATATCGACGCGCTCTTTCTGTCTGCAGGTGCCGCCACCCAGAGTGGGCTCAACACCGTCAACTTGAACGAGCTGCTCCTCTACCAGCAAATTACTTTCTATCTAGTCACGTGTCTGTGCACGCCGATCTTCATCCATGGTGCCGTCGTATTTATTCGATTATACTGGTTCGAAAAACGTTTTCAGCATGTGGTGCGCGATGCCCGAGCCATACGTCGCACCCGGTCTCGCATGGAGACTGTCAGCGGGGACAAGGAAGGACAGGACCTGAGCCGCGCCGAATTGGGAGTCGGCGGTCGCTCGATTGTCGTCATGCGCGACGGTGCCGGCGATGCCAGGGAAACCCGCATACCGGATAGCTTCAACAACAAGGCCCCGGACGAGGTCAATACAAGCCCTGGACCGCCAAACGGGAAAGCAATTGGTGGCCAATCGGACTCGGATGACCCGGAGAATCCCCCCCTGGAACAACGCTTCGGGCTCGGTAGCTTGCGAGTACCCAGCCAGCTGAGCCCGGAACATCACATTGCCTTCTTGGAGAACCAGCGCAAAAACAAAGGCGCATTGCGGATCCCCAGTCCCCGCGAGTACGACCGCGGTGGTGTTCCCCAGGCACTCGGCGAGGCGCTCGAAGAGGCAGGGGGGGAGAAGCAGGCTGAGCCCCCAAGTCCTGAGTCTGCGTACCGGCGCGAGTCTCGAAAGTCAGAGGAATCCGAGCAGATCGGTCCTCGTGAAGGACCACACATCACGATCAACGAGCCGGACATTATGCGCTCCCGTACGCGCGGAAGTACTTTTCCTCGACTAGATACACGTCCCACTGTCCGCGAGACCAATGATGGGGGCGAGACCCTGGACCCAGCTATAACGCGCAAAAGCACGTTCAGGGGCCTCTTCCGCTCTTTCACACAGGAGAAGGAACAGCCGACTCAGCCTTATCTCAGCTGGAATGCGACGGTGGCTCGGAATTCCAATTTCGTCGATCTGACCGAGGAACAGCGTGACGAGCTGGGTGGCATCGAGTACCGCGCGCTCAAGACCCTCGCGGTCGTGCTGATTTTTTACTACATTGGTTTCCATGTCATCGGTGCGGTCAGCATGATCGGTTGGATCATGACCGAAGATCACTGGGGCAATGTCGTGCGGTCGGATGGTGTTGGTCGCCCCTGGTGGGGGCTTTTCACGGCCGCATCCGCTTTCAACGACTTGGGTTTTACACTGACCCCAGACTCGATGTATTCTTTCCAAAGGGCCATCTTCCCCCTGCTGATGTTTGCATTCCTGATTATCATTGGTAACACGGCGTTCCCGTGTATGCTTCGCTTTCTTATCTGGGTCATTTCCAAGATAGTGCCTCGGGGCACCGCTCTGTGGGAGGAGTTGAAGTTCCTTCTGGATCATCCGCGACGGTGTTTCACTCTTCTGTTTCCCCGGAATGCGACCTGGTGGCTGGTTGCCATTCTGGCGGCACTGAACGGGATTGATGTTATCTTTTTCATCATTTTAGATGTGAGTTTCTTCCAGATTTTCCTTCCATTCTTAAACCAACCATCTTGCAGCTCAACGACCGCGCGGTCACTCAATTCTCTCCCGGGGTCCGAGTCGTGGATGGCTTCTTCCAAGCAGCAGCCACCCGAACGGCTGGATTCGGTATCATCAGCTTGTACGATCTTCATCCCGCAATCCAGGTCTCGTACCTGATCATGATGTATATATCCGTCTTCCCAATCGCCATCTCCATGCGCCGAACCAACGTCTACGAAGAGAAGAGTCTCGGCGTCTACAGCAACACCGGCGAAGATGATAGTGATGACATAAGTCAGTCCACTCCCAACTATATTGGCACCCACTTGCGTCGCCAGCTGAGTTTCGACTTGTGGTATGTCTTCATGGGGCTGTTCATCATCGCTATCGCAGAAGGCAGCCGGATACAGAACGAAAATGACTACGGCTTCCAGCTGTTCACCGTGTTGTTTGAGGTTGTCTCCGCTTACGGTACCGTGGGCCTGTCCTTCGGGTATCCAGGCACCGACCCTTCATTCTCTGGCGAGTTCAATGTGGTTTCCAAGCTGGTGATCATTGCCATGCAGATCCGTGGTCGCCATCGTGGTCTGCCCTACTCCCTGGATCGCGCCGTCCTCCTTCCATCCGATGCGCTCAACCGCCACGAAACAGAAGATGCCGAGCGTCGTATACGCCGCCGTACCTCCAATCTTAGCGGCGCAGGATCCGTAGGACGGCCGCAAACACGCTCCCTCTCTCAATCCCGCCCCGACGGCGCCTTGTCCACGGGTTTGGATACCTATGACTGGAACGAGGCGCAGCCCAACGGTGATGCTCTCGTGCATCGCCAGTCGACCGTCCGGTCAAACCGGTAATAAGGGTATATAAAACGGCCTTGGCGTTGTTGTTGGAGCATCTGTACTTAGCCATTTTCGGGGGTTTTCTTGGTTTTTTTTTTTTGGTTCGTGCATACTGAACATACATACATCTTGGTGATATACACTGTTTATCTTCATATCTGCAATTTAATACACACATACTCTGCATTCGTGCATCGCACACGCAGTGCCAAGTTTTTCTCATTGAAAGCGTCTATTAATTATGAACATTGCCTGTGGCTGGAAAAGTCAAATAGCCATGGTTATGAAATCGTAGACAAGGCAATATCGGGCTCTGAACTCTACCAGAAAATACCCGAAATCAGCACGTGGATCAATCAATTTTGAACCGAAAGAAGATTATACCTATGCACAAGTAGGCTGGACGAAAGAACCGTCAGCTGCGGGCCAATTGCATTGGTTAGAGCAGCAATCACTGTCCAGGGAGCAGGTGTCGCCGGCTAGACGCAAATCAGGTATTAGGAGCTCGGATTCAATAATAGATATAGGGATGGGAAAGAGACATACAATCACCACAGCGCTTCTCAATGACCGCGGCCTGGCTGAGACCAGCTAAAGCAACAATGGCAAGGAAGCTGAAGACCTTCATGTTGGCAGGGTTGACAATGATAAGTTAATGATATAGATAGTTGATATTGCAGTAGAGTGGGTTGAGATTCAATCCCGGAGAAACGGGCCATATTTATAGAAAAGCAAGACCTTATTGACCGGCCTTCACACAATAGTTTGCTCCTAGCATCTACTTCGTGGTCCTCACAACTATAGAAGTAGATCGCTTCCTAGAGTGGGGATTCCGGTCAACGCCCCGATCAGGAATCCAGGGCATTAGTATGGGACCATGGAGAGCCGGCCGATGGGAAATTGAACTGAAACTCTATACCGCATATAGTTTAGACAATCTTGTAATGGCCCTTTCACGCCCAATGCTCCAAGGTAAGGGCCAGGTACCTTCATCTCGCCCGGCTCCTCCTGGGCGCCTCCTGCGGGCGCCGCTCAGCATCCTACGGGAGCGGGGCTCGCCGACTCCATCAGGGCAAGGAGGAAGTGCCCTTCCTGCTATGGGCCGGACCAGTATCTCATGTCAATTGTTAGCGAGACCTAAGATAATGTACTGCGCATATCACCGCCATGGAAAGGATAGTACGTATGAGAGGCTTGGAGATATTGATAGTACGCAATGCATTCAATGGGCTTGTTTCGAAAATCAATAGTAATTCAACTTGAATTGGGTATCTCTTAATTCATAATAGTTCCAATCTCGAGAAAGCTCCGAGACTAGCCAGTGCTGAGGACCGGAGATATGAGACCAACAACACATGGCATCATCTCCAACAGACAAAAAGAGCATTCCTAACCCGAAAAAAAATCCGAAATCATAATCCACTACTCCGTAGATTTGTCGTGATCATCGTGCAGAAAGAAAGGTTACAACTGTCGCAGAAGACTGCCCTCCACGAAGGGGCTTTCCGGGGACATGTCCAACATCGGCCGCGCCGCGTTGCGGTCACCTGTTGCCACGCCTTTCCCCGTGCCAGCTGTACGTTGGCTGTTGGACATTCGGGTGGAAGAAGCGAGCAGACTATTGGGTATGAAGGGGCCATCCGGTGAGGTTGGACTCACTCCGGTGGAGGTGGGATAACCATTAGCGTGGGGCTGTGAGTGATATCGGTCTCTTCCTGTAGTGTTTGAGCGGTATCGGGACCGAGGACTAGGGTCGGCGGGTGGTCGACGCCAAGCAGTTGCAGGAGGGATATTCGTCGATATGGGAGCCAGACCAGGGCCGGTGGCGGCGTCAATCAAGGGCATGCCACGTTCGACGGTTACACCTCGGCCCTTGCGGGTATGTTGTGGTGGCTCGTGGAAGACGGGCGTGAGGTCGATGAGAGGCTTGCCATTTTGATGAACGGACTGGGATCGATTGACGAATCCCGTGGCATCAGAGGATTGTACTATCGTGTTGCTTCGACCGTTGCAGTGGCTCGAAGCAAACGTGGGCGTAGCGGGGCCGCTTCCGCCCAAAATGCCATGTGAAGAGAATGGTGGATCTTGCGCGGCTCGCTTGTCCTTCTCTTCTTGTTCACGCATAGCGCGCTGCCTCTGGGTGTATGTGCGACCCAGAAGCCCACTTGGTGAAAATGTCGATGCTTCCACCTCCTCTGGTGAGATCCCCTGCACCAATGCCTTGCCCCCATTGGACCCGGCGACGTTCGTGTTGACCGTCAGTGTTTCGGGGAAAGAAGATGGCGGGGGTGCGTGCTCGCGCTGAGTCTTCTTCCGAGTGGAGAGTTCTTTAGAAGTTGTTCTCTGCTGATCAACAGATCTTTGCGCCTGCATTGGCGGCTCTGCGTCTTCCAAAAGTGTCTTCTTTCGCGACGAACTGGTGCGAGTCTCAGATTGCCTCAGCAAGGCCGCCTCTTCTTCAACTCTCTGGCCCGCTCCCAGGGTGTTGACCATATACCAGCTCCGCCACTTCTGGGCTGCCTGATACCACTTTTCTGCCATGGTTCTGTCGTTCGTTGTAAAGAAATGCACAAAGTTCTCGGATTTCAAGAACATGCTGGATTTCTGCTGGCTCTTAATGGCGTAGCAGATTCTTTTTGATGGCTTGATTTCTTTGGCGAGAGCCCGAGCATTGGGCACATAGATGTCAAAATCAGATAGGTGACAGATGTTCGTTTGGTCCTTGGCGCCTTCTTTCTTAGCCATGGTAACCTGTCCGTCGGCACGCAGGGTGATGTAGCGTTTATCCCACCTGCGCGGACGTTGAGAGTAGTAAAGGTAAACAGTCACCGCGCGGGGCTGCTCGCTGGAGATGTGCTGGGCATCCAGTTGGTCCAAGGCGTCCACACTGGCCGGCGGGGTAATAAACAAGCGGCTGTCGTTATCATGAGCCCACGAATTCATCACGTCCCGGATTCGTTCGTATCGCCGAAGAGGTCGCTCCAGGCCGAGCTGGTGAAAGGATTCCATGAGAATGAACTTGGCAGGATCAACGTCGCGAGAGAGCCGTTTTGGGGCAGCCATCAAGATGTCCTGCGCTTGAGTAGATGGCGTCACGGCGAAATCCATGGTCAGCTCGCCATATTGCACGAGGACTCGCCGCTCGCCTGCATTTACCGCCGAGACGGGCGCGTCGATGCCAGGAACGATGCCTCCTCCGCCCACTTCGATGTACTTTGGAGTGGAATCATCCGATCTGAAGGTCTCTTTGGACCGGGAGAGCTTGGCTTTCTGCAAGAAAGACTTGCGGTTCTCGGCGGCAGGATCTGGCCGGCTGGCTTGTAGTTGCGCCTCTGAGTATTTCTCTTCGTCCCTTTGTTTTTCCTTTGTCGGTTGTTGGTTTTCTTCCCGTCTTCGCGGTTGTGCAGACATTGCGCGAGTGGTTTCACTGGCTCCTGTCAATTGATCCATCGCATGCTGCCGCTGTCTTTCCTTTGCCAGCTGATCATCATCCACCGCATTCGGTTGTGCCGTCCTAGTGTCTTCAATATCTCTGGCATCACATGCATTTTGTTTACGATATCTCTGGGTCAGTGCATGTTCAGTCGGTTGCGATCGCGTACTCTTCGGGAGCGCAGGGGTTGCAGGGACGGCTGTCGGTGGTTTGTCGTTGGCGCCTGGTCGATTGCGCCGGTACCGCGACATACTTCGAGCGATCGAAGCATTGTTCCCATTCATAGTGGGTGGAGACGAAGGCTGCTCTGCGCTAGTTTCGGGTGAGACACAGGCATTGCGCACCGAGTCATGCTTTATTGTAAACTGGGGCGCTGGCTGCGCGGTCGGACCCAAGCCGTGGGGTCTCCTCATGATTGTCACGAGATAGTTTCACTTCTTGGAGGCGGGGTACATGGAGGTGCTTGACGTGTGTCTCTGGGAGTCTCTGGGGCGTAGGACACTTTGCGACTCAGCAGAGCATGCTGAGGGCGCACGGAATCCGGGGGGTGGTACGCTTCAGGTACAAGGAAGAATGTGGGTGGCAGGGAGGGCTGGGGTGGGAGGACGGAAATGGAAAGAAAGATAACGGCTGGTGGAACGCGGGAGAGGAATGTCCCTGTGCCACCCAACGAACCGACCAAATCGTGATGTATGGATATCGGTTGTGAGTGGCAGCTAGTGCTGAGAGGAAAGAAAGAAGTGAAGATGAACAAGCCTGTCGGCATACTGGACCTAGGACGGAACTGCTGTGGGTTTCCGCCTTGCGTCTCCTCTATGACCGACTATGTACTATTGCCAATGCCGAGTGAGTTCAGTAGTTCTAATTATTGAACTAATAGTCTGTACTACTTCGTCCTCTGATGTGCAGGAGGCTTGTCCGACCCTGTCGAGATCCATTTATCCGAAATATTTTATTTCTGGCTCGGGGCCAGCGATTGCCGCCTATACTAGAGATCAGTACATCTCATACATCTCACCCAACAAGGAAACACTTACCACCAGGCTTCAAAGTCTGTGGTGCGCACATCAATCCCCAAATCCACTAGCGACTTAGTCGATAGATGCGTGTCATAGGGCCGCTGCACCCCAGCGTTGGGGTCATTTCCCTGCTGATTTCTCACCATGCCCTCCATCGACACCCCGAGAATATGCGCCAGCCTCTCGCAGATCCCATACTTGGTCATGCGGTCCTCGGAGGAGAATTGTAAGATATGTGGCAGCTCCTTTAGCTTGCCCTTCTCGCGCAGAAACTTGATGACGATATCGCGGCACACGCGCGCCACATCTTCGGTGTTGGTGGGATACCGCTGGGCCCAGTCGTCCATCTTGATGCCGGCATTGGCGTCGGATGATTTCTTGACCGCGTCGACAAGCGTGTTCACCGCGCTCTCGGAGTTGTTGCGCGCCGCACCGTACAGTACTGGCACTCGCAGGACCACGCCCAGTCCTGTGTCGTTTGTGGCCTCCAGGACGGCTCGCTCGCCGTCTCGTTTCAACTGGCCATACAGGTTTGGGGGTCGAGTCTCTGCGTTCGCTTCATAGGGAGCTTCACCTTCGACGCCGGGGAAGACGTAGTCGGTGGAGATGTAGATGAGGAAGGCCCCGCGCGAGTTACATTCTTCAGCCAAGCAACGGGTTGAATCCACATTGACCTTGCGTGC
The DNA here is from genome assembly GCF_964197705.1 of Penicillium psychrofluorescens. NCBI lineage: Eukaryota > Fungi > Ascomycota > Eurotiomycetes > Eurotiales > Aspergillaceae > Penicillium > Penicillium psychrofluorescens. The sequence continues at coordinate 4,227,550 of NC_133441.1, forward strand.
TTGCTCAGGGTTCTTATCGCACAGCTCGGGGGACTTGTTTGCAGCGCCTGATGCTCGAGTCAGCTCGGAGGACATGTATAGGGATTGGCGCTGGGTTAGGTACAGTGGACGACAATATGGGGCCTGCGTAGACAATTAGCACCTGCAATGGATAGTCACCGCGCTCACTGACTTCACTTCGTCCAGAATCCTCTTGATCTCGTCCGTCTGTTCCAGGTCTGCCTTGAGAATCGTTGGCGGCGTTGCGCGGGTGAAGCCTTGGCCGACGACCAGCACTCCGGACCGCTGGAAGACATTGAACACCTGGCGCCCGAGTAGTCCGCTAGCTCCAGTGACGAGGACAATGGAGGTCATGATGGTCAATGGCAGGAAGTTTGGAAGGTGCAGAAGGAAGAAGAAAAAGTGGCCAGTCCATAGTGGTGCTGCTTGCGGGTCCCGGCATGACGTAACCTACTCGAATGCTTCAATGAGAGAAATCAGTCTGAAGGGGTGGATCTGGTTGGAGGTCCTTGTTGTTTGTCAATGGGTCCTGTTGGTCAGGAAAAATATATTCATACATATTCGAGGAACCTTGGACGGAGAGCCAGCTCTATGAAGGCTGCTCACTCAGAGAGAGATATCCTGACCGGGAATTCCCTCGCCGGAGGAACTCATGTTGCTCTATATTCAGGGCATGCAATTGACGGCTAGATGTAGCACTCTACAGCACGACCTTATACTGAATCCAGCCAGAATGCCCGAAATTCGCCGACGTCGTTCTCTTTCCCACGATCCCGCGATCGGCGTTTCTCCACCGAAGCCTTAAACTGCCGGTGACCCAAAATCATTCATTCTCTCGTTTCTCTTTCTCCCGAACCCCCAATTCTTTCTTTCCCTCACACTCACACGCCATGCCCGGTGCCCGGAATCTCTCCGCTGCGCTGCGGCGGACTCGAGTGCCTCGTCCTCGCCTGCTTTCTCGACCCGTCGTCTCTCACGCCCCTAACGCGACCGTGCGCGCCTTTACCTCCGCTACCGCTCGGCTAGAATCCCGACAGATCAAGTACACTAGCGATGCCTACCCAAACGTGAAGCGCGACTCGCGGTTCGCCGAATTGTCCGCCGACGATGTATCGCACTTCAAATCCCTGCTGGGCGCCGAGTCCGCCGTCGTGGATGGGGTGACCGCTGATGCGACTGACGACATCGAGCCCTTCAACAGCGACTGGATGCGCAAGTATCGTGGCCACACCCGCCTGGTCCTCAAGCCCCAGACCACCGAGGAGGTCAGCAAGGTGCTGAAATACTGCAATGAGCGCAGATTGGCCGTGGTGCCGCAGGGAGGAAACACCGGTTTGGTCGGTGGCTCTGTGCCCGTGTTTGATGAGATTGTCATCAATATGTCGCGCATGAACAACATTCACTCTTTTGACCAGGCGTCGGGGGTGCTGGTCGCTGATGCAGGTGTCATTCTTGAAGTCGCGGACCAGTATCTCGCCCAGCACGACCATCTCTTCCCCTTGGACCTGGGTGCGAAGGGATCCTGCCATATTGGAGGCAATGTCTCAACCAACGCGGGGGGTCTGCGTTTACTGCGGTATGGCAGTCTGCACGGGAGCGTGCTGGGTCTCGAGGCGGTCCTGCCGGACGGGACCATTGTCGATGCCCTCTCGACCCTGCGCAAGAACAATACGGGCTATGATCTAAAGCAACTGTTTATTGGTGCCGAGGGTACGATTGGCCTGATTACTGCCGTGTCAATTCAGTGCCCCCCGCGGCCCAAGGCTGTCAACGTCGCCTACTTCGGATTGGAGAGCTTCGAGCAGGTCCAGCAGGCCTATCTCCAGGCCAAGGGCCAGCTTTCCGAGATTCTCTCGGCATTCGAGCTGATGGATGGTCGCAGCCAGCGTCTGGTGCACGAGTCCACCGGCAACAAGTACCCTCTCGAGGGCGAGCACCCCTTCTACTGCCTGGTGGAGACCAGCGGATCCAATGCCGAGCACGACATGGCCAAGCTGGAATCCTTCCTCGAACATGTGATGGGCGAGGGCATCGTCGCCGACGGCGTGCTGGCCCAGGATGAGACCCAGTTCCGGTCCCTGTGGCGCTGGCGAGAAGGCATCACCGAGGCCTTGAGCCATCTGGGTGGCACCTACAAGTACGACGTGTCGATCCCGCTGCCGGAGCTGTATCAGCTGGTGGAGGACTGTAAGGAGCGGTTGGTGCAGAAGGGATTTGTCGGCGATGACGACTCCTTCCCGGTGCGCGCCGTGGTGGGCTATGGCCATATGGGCGACTCCAATCTACACCTGAACGTCTCCGTGCGGCAGTACGACAAGGAGGTCGAGAAGGCGATCGAGCCATGGGTATACGAGTGGATCCAAAAGCGACAAGGCAGTATCAGTGCGGAACACGGGCTGGGCATTGCCAAGCGGGAATTTATCGGGTACAGCCAGAACGAGACGATGGTGAAGCTGATGAAGCAGCTGAAGGATTTGTATGATCCGGTGAGTTGGACCCCTCCCCACTGTGTTGGAATCTTGCTAATATGGAATAGAAATCGATAATGAATCCCTATAAGTTCATAAAATAAGGTTAGAACTACAATAGCAGGAGAGTTAGTTGACGCTTCTCACTTGAAGTTGAATCTCGACATGATATTCGCGAACCAATAGAAATGAAACGGGCCCTTGCTCGCGCTGGGCCCAATCCGGACTAGTGCCCCATTAGGCTCGGGCGTTGCCATGCGAGACGAACAACAATAATCAACCATCTATTATTCCTCTCCTATCCCCGGGATTCCTTTCTTCTTCCCCATCCCCATTGCCCGTGGCCTCGATTTGATCAGAGTGCTCAGTCAAGCCTCCCAGCTCGAATTTGGTCTTCCCCGTCTCCCTGGATGACCCTCGGCCCCGTCGCAGCCCTGTCCGACCGGAGAAGCCAGCTGGGCCCGACCTTGGCGCAAGCATGGCGGACGATATGGCGAGCCACTACCAGATGATGGAGGAGTTGGGGAGTAAGTGCGACCAATCTCACAAATATTCAATCCACTAATGTGTTGACAGGTGGGAGTTTTGGGGTGGTGTACAAGGCCATTGACCTTTCCACCGGGGAGATTGTCGCGATCAAGCATGTACGTCAGTTCCGACCGGATGGGGGTACAATGGACTCATTTTCTGGCAGATTGATCTCGAGTCTAGCGAAGACGACATCCAAGAAATTCAGCAGGAGATATCCGTCCTGGCCACCTGTGCCAGCTCCTTTGTGACACAATACAAGGCCAGTTTCCTCAAGGGCCACAAGCTGTGGATTGTCATGGAATACCTCGGAGGGGGATCCTGTCTGGACTTGGTACGTGTAGATGCCTATCCGCTAGTTTCACTACTGTCACTGACACGCACCCAGCTCAAACCAGGGGTTTTCAACGAAGCACATGTGGCCATCGTCTGCCAGCAGCTCCTCCAGGGGCTCGATTATCTCCACACCGAAGGCAAGATCCATCGCGACGTCAAAGCCGCCAATGTCCTACTCTCAAACATGGGGAAAGTGAAGCTGGCGGACTTTGGAGTCGCCGCGCAGTTGGTCAACATCAAGTCACAGCGCAATACCTTCGTGGGAACACCGTTCTGGATGGCGCCGGAAGTAATCCAGCAGGCTGGATATGACTTCAAGGCGGATATCTGGTCATTAGGGATTACCGCGATCGAGATGATCAACGGCGAGCCACCACATGCCAGCACCCACCCGATGAAGGTCCTTTTTCTCATTCCGAAGCAGCCCGCTCCCAGGTTGGAGGGCAATGAATACAGCAGTACATTTAAGGACTTCATTGCGCAATGCTTGACCAAGGATCCGGACCGCCGGCCTAGTGCGAAAGAGCTGTTGAGACACAAGTTTATTCGCAATGCAGGGAAAACCGAGGCTCTGCAAGAGCTTATACATCGCAAACAGGACTGGGATGCCGGTCGAGGGGTAAACAAGGATGTGAAGTACTATGCAGAGTCCTTGAACACCATGACCAAGCCCGAATCTGCTGATGACGACGATTGGGTCTTCGATACCGTCAAAGCTCCGAGCATGTGGGTTCCCAAGGGCACCGACTGGACGACCTTGGATGAAGAGGACGATACCGATCCGGCCGAGCTGTTGAAGGATATGCAAATCTCTGTACCTCTTGCCAAACCACCGCCACCACCTAAACACCAGCCCAATTCCACCGTCCGACGAGCACCGGAGGCCGAGAGGAGCCCTTCCGTGCGCCGGGCCAACACCAAGCGGCGATCCAGCGGTGTCAAGCAACCCTTGGGGTTGGACTTGAGTTTTGGCAATAGCCCATCGACTGTTCGGCAATTTCGTCGTGTCTCGGACAAGGTCCCCAACGATGCTTCCAAGGCCTCGCAGGGCTACGATGAGAATGTCAGTCCGAAGGTTCTCGCGGCTGAATCGACCAGCAAAGAAGCTCAACTTGGTCGCCGCGCATATGGCAAAGCTATTGGCCATTCTTGCCAAGAGATCCTTTCCACAACCGGCGATGGCGAGAAGCGGGAGGCCATCTCCCGGCTGGCGGAGGCGTTCAGTGATCTGGAGATGGTCGATCCGGAGGGTCTTTACCACATCATCCGGACCATGAACGAGAGACTGCAAGCGTAGGCCTTGCCCATCCGATCTCAAGACACCCAATGCTAATGATCTACAGTGACACCCGGCTTTCGGCTCTCATCCCTGCCGAACCACCATCCGATTCCCCCCAGCGGCCGCGTCTGGTCCTGGCCCAAAACAACCCGCATCTGAAGAGCCACCGGCGCCGACAGTCGTCTCAGATCACCGAGCCCTTGCCCCAACCGCCATCACTGTCCAAACTTCCCGGACAGCACGTGTCGGGCATGGAGCATACGAAACAGCTCTCAGATGTGCTCTACCAGCGCTGGTCAGAGGGCCTCCGCAATCGGTGGCCTGGCATGTAACACTTCTTGTCTTTCATTCGTTGTATAGACCTTTTTTTGGGGCTTGTTTGTATAACACTCTGCCTTTTGCCCTCCTCCAAGCCTCGCATCCTTGGTGTCCCTTCGCTTGTTACTTTCTTCTCGGGTCATGGAGTTCTCACAATCTGTGCGGGTTTCATTTCTGGTGTAATATCATTGCTACGTGCAGGTTGTCTTCTCGCACTCATCATATAGCCTCTAGCCTCTCTATCTGATCTATTCAAGTAATCTCTGGACTATTTCTCACTATAAAAATTAGTGTAATCACAGCTCAAGCTTGGCAGGCGAGCTCTTTGCTGCTTCTGACCTCAAACCTACCTGCTACAGTGCAGATTAAAGACAAAGTTATGCGTAGTATTCTTGTCAGGAATAGGTAGTTCATAATCACTGATGAATACAACAGAGCCAATACCTAGATAAAGCATTTTTTCTATATGGTATTACTCAGGTCTATGGAATCAACATGGCCTATCAAGGCCTAGAAACCTCCACAGGTAGTCACAGCCCTAACAATATTTACGCCTCAACGAAAGCCAAAACCTCCTCCACGAAGCTTTCGGGATTCTCTTCTGCGAGGTAGTGTCCACTGTCCTTCACAGTGCCAACCTTGACGTTCTCATACATCTCCTTCGCCATGCTCTCCGCCTCCGAGGCAATAAAACTATGATCGCCCGATAGAATCATAGCGCGCACTTTCACCTTCCCGTTCTGCTGCAGCCATTCCCGGTTGTGCTTCCCATCCTCCGTGAATGCGCGATAGCTGAGGAAGGCGCATCGCAGAGCATCGGGCACCTGGTACTGCATCGTGTAGAAGTCCAGGACCTCGGGAGTGAAAACGGCCGAGTTCTGTGTCAGTCGATCGTAGAAGTGCTTCAAGTACATCCTCTCCCGGCCCTGTACGAGCGCCACCGAGAATTCAGGGTTGTGGCTTTGGAAATCAAAGTGCCAGAGGGTCTGCGTGTGCTTGATCTTGTCGAATAGCGTGGTTCCGGGAAGAGGGCATTCCCCCCAGATCACGCTGGCGACATGGTCTGGGAATTGAGAGACGTAGGCGTGGGCAATGGTGCCGCCAATATCGTGCCCGACCACATGTACCTTCTCCGTGACGCCGATATGCTTGGTGAGCAGGTGGAAGATATCAGTCGCGAGTTCTTTCTTGGTGTAGCCGGAATCACCCAAGGGGTGGGAAGAGAAGCCATGTCCTCGATAATCTGGCGCGATGACGTGATATCCAGCTTGAGCGAGTGGCTCGATAACGAAGCGGAATTGATGCGAACTCTGGGGAAAGCCGTGAATGAGGAGGATCGTTCCTTTCTTCTCTTGGGCGGGTAGGCATTCTTGGTAGTATAGCCTGACTTCGGGGTCTTCTCGGTTGAGATGTGTTTGACGATGCATCGTCTTAACGGAGTTGTGAGAGGCCATGGAGGGCAGCTTCAAGGGGTTTTTGGTGTTTTTTTTTTTTTTTTTTCGAAAGTAGATTCGAGATCGCTCTTGGAAGGTAATCAGATTCTGGAAGACTTTGGGGTGGAATCCAATCATATAATTGTACCACGGAGATCACGGAACACCACTCCGAGCCCACTTCGCAAAACTTTTGAATCAACAGATTCCACCCCAAAGGCGGGGATAGGCTGTCAGATGTCAAGATGCTTGCGGAGTGCGATGAGTAGCGCGAACACTAAACAGTTTTACCAATTAACCACTTAACCGTTTTACCAATTTACCGTTTCTTCATAACTTTCGAGTTATGTACTTGTCTGTACATCCCGCAAGCATATTTGTCTCACCCCCACAAGGTCTTCCCTGGTACCGGGGCCGCGCCAGGCTATCCCCAGACGGTTGTGGGGGTAAGCGTCGACTCGAAATTAGACGCCAACGGAGGCCAAGTGTGGCTGCTAAAGCGCCGCTGATTTAAGCGTTTAACAGCTTTATCCATGTCCAGGCGTTTGTTATCGAAGGAATAATCATAATTTCTTGGAAATCGCGCGTGGCCGGATCCAGATCTACCGCGATTCTTTCCATCCAATAGAATCTCTTTTTTGGAGTCGTTAAGTCCGTTTCTACTTGTCTAGGATGAAACCTTCTCCGGCCGCCCGAAATCGATTTTCTATAAACACTGACTCCAGGTCCATCTCTCCCCAGACCCCACGTTTTCCATAGTGAGCTGTACCGGCCGAAAAAAATCGCACCGTAGACAGCCAATATGGGGTTCCAAGCATGGCGGAGTATTCCTGGGAAGCTATTGCTCCTCATGCTCAACCTTTTTTCGGCCACGGCTTTGGTTATCGAAGGTTACAATCAAGGTGCGTATTGAAAGCATGCCTCCTTATTGCCAAGCTGATTGTTGTCGTTAGGTGTGATGGGCGGTGTCAGTAGTACATCGGATTTCATTAGAGTCACTCAGATTGGCTCAGACGGTGTAATCACCAACCCGACCAAGCAAGGGTTGGTCATATCAAACCAAATTCACTGGTTCCTATCTGACCGTTTTCTAGAGGAATTGTCTCCGTTTATTATTTCGGCTCCATGTTTGGATGTTTTGTTGCTGGATGGTTCGGTGACAATTATGGTCGAAAGAAAGGTGTCTGGCTCGGCTCGGTCTTCGGCATGCTCGGAGGAGCTCTCATGGCTGCCAGCCAGAGCAGTGACATGTTCATCGTGGCTCGAGTTATTGGGGGCATCGGAATTGGATTCATCAACACGATTGTGCCACCATGGATCTCGGAGCTGGCAAGGGCTCATAACAGAGGCGTGAATTTCGCTTTGGTCTTTACCTCTAACTGTGAGTGTCTTCTTCTTCCACTTGACCCTCCCAGTAGCTCATCGTTCTAGATATCGGTATCGTCATTGCCTACTGGATCAACTACGGTGTTGGAAACAACTCCGATGAATCCTTCAAGTGGAGATTTCCGTGAGACATCCTCCTCCACTTTTCACAAGACTATTGCTAATACCATAAAGACTGGCTTTCATGACGGTCCCCCTCATCCTCATCGCCACTACCGTTGTGTTCTTGCCAGAATCGCCTCGTTGGCTCATTGCTAACAACCGTCGGCAAGAGGCTATTGACGTTCTAGCAAAGGTTCGTGGAGATCTCCATCACAACGATCCTGCTCTTGTGGCGGAAGTGGAGCAGCTTGAGGCCGTTGTGGAGGCATCCCAACACAAGCGCAACCGCATCTGGAACATTGCCTTCGGGCGCTATTCCGGTCGACTCCACCTCGGTCGTCGAGCCTGGATGAGTTTCTTTACACAGCAGATGTTGATGTGGAGCGGTATTATGGCCATTACTACCTACTCAGGGGAGCTCTTCAAGCAGGCCGGTTTCACTGCATCCAAATCTGCATGGATGTCCGGTTTCTGTAACACGTTGTGTGGCGTTTTCGGAACGTTGGCAGCTGTAAGTATCCCTTAACTACGTGCCCAGGAAAGTGCATTATGTACTAACATAGCATAGACTCTTGTCATCGATCGCTTCGGTCGAATCAAGAGTATGTTGACGGGATTTTCGTGCCAGGTCGCTGTTCTCTTCATTTGCGCTGCTTCCGTCAAAGCTTCCAAGGACACAGATAATTTTTCCAAAGCTGAGAGACTCGGTGTCGTGTCTGCCTCCATGTTGTTCATCTTCTTATGGATCTTCACCATGGTGAACCCCCCTTCCCTCCCTTCTAAGTGTACGGATCGGTTTCTAACGCGTCCTAGTTCATCATTGTGCCATGCTTTTTGTATGCCACAGAGATCTGGCCACAAGAAGTTCGGGCTCAAGGATACGCCTTCGCAATCTTTGGATGGTATGTCATATCCTGTACAGAATGGGTCGATACAGTGAACTAACGACGATTTTCAGGTCTGTGGGCTCTGGCCTCACAACTTTGCTCATCCCCATCATGTTGGAAAATATAGGATACGGAACCTTCATCCTTTTTGCCTGTTTCAATATCAGTAAGCTGCTTGCCGCCATTTTTAAGTACATACTAACGATGGTCGATCAGTTGCAATACCTGCAGTGTATTTCATTTACCCTGAGACCAATGGCCGCTCTCTTGAAGAAATGAACCTGCTCTTCGCTTCCCCTTCGCTTCGGGTTAGTGCCAACAAGCGCGAGTACGACAGAATGCTTCGTGCGGCTGGTGGTAACATCGCTGTCGCCGAACGTCGTCTGTTTGACAGCGTCGACGCCGAAGCCAAAGCCATTGATGACAGGGCCAAGACATTGAACGCTGGCGAAAAGGGAACGGCAGAGTACTCCGAGGCCACTGTATCAACCTCGGAGAATTAGAGGGTGGGAGCGGTTGGTTTGAGATATTTGTCTCGTTTCAATAGTATCAAAGCCCGAAAGGCCATACACTTCTAGAAGTTATAGAATCTTGTCTTGTCTCCATAGTCAATTTGTACATAATCCTTGCTCTATCTCTGTGGGTGATTTGTATCTAAACTTGTATTACTAGTCAAGAAGCATGCCCAGCTCAAAAAAGATCCCGGAACTTCCACAGAGAACGTGCCCTAGTAGGAGCAATGTATGGCTTGTAGGGAGCTGATAAAGAACAGTAATTGCTGTGATTGCCGTTGAAGGAATCTCGTGAATTCCTTCTTGTACCGCTGTTGAGATCACCCCATTTATCTTAGAGCACATATTAAAAGGCTTATCAGGAACAAAAGTTGTAATTTTATAAAACTATGGCGCCCTCCTGTCTCTGCACCTCTCAATGATCTTCCTCGACCCTAGATGAGGAGCAACGGAGCAAGTCCGATTGTAGATCGGCGGCTGATGATATGTACTTTACTCCACTTCCGAGAGTGTACCATCCTGCTTGTCAGCATGGTTGTTATAATGCAGCCTGTCAAACTCCGCCTTTGTACGGTTATAGTTCGCTTCTTGCTTCCAGGTGAATGGCACGGGTGACTCGAACAGCCAGTCGATAGACTCGAGCGAGCGCTTTGCTGTCTAGAATTTCGCATTAGTTGAGAACACACAATGCTACCAGGGAAGACAAGTACCTCGGGCCAGAATAGGTAAACCAAGGGGATCCAAGCAATATTTAATGCACCGTAAACGTAGAAGGTCTTCTCGTGGATCTGGCTGAACATGACCGGATTTGCCAGAATGGAAGAGCCACAGCCAATCGCCCATCTATGGAAGAGTTAGCTCGAGCACTAAGTTCATTGAAGCTCCTGACATACCCTGCAACGCCAAAACCGTTTCCAAAAGCCCGGTTGGCGACTGGGAAAATCTCAGTTGGATAAACGAAAGGTACCCTGCGACAATATTAGCAAAACCCCTTGACAGTATTAGGAGAAGGCAATGGAAGCATACATGAGCCACGTAGAGCTATAAATCAGAGTGTATAGGAAGATCCACAGGACACTGACAGCACCGTACTGCGCAGCTTGGTCGGGCCGCTCAACAAGCAGCTTGTCGAACCCGCCAGCCAAGAACATTGTAACGGCGATACCAGCAGCCCCGACGAACAAGAGTTTCCTTCTTCCGAATCTGTCGATTGTTTGGGAGGCGATGAGGGTCCCAAGTATACCGACTGTGTTGGTCAGAGCACTGAGCCAGCCAGCCTTTGTTGTGCCGTACCCGGCTTGCGCGTAGATCGTGGGCGAGAAGACTGTGATTGCAGTGATGCCGTTCCATTCCATCATAACTTGAAGCCAGAAAGCCAGGTTTGCTCGAAGAGGCAAGTGAAGCTTGCCCGACGCGCTGCCAAAAAACAGAGAAAGGAAATTACCCTTCTGAGCCAGAGATCTCTCGGCCTCGACAACATCAAGAATCTCGTTATACTCCTGCTGAATTGCTTCAGCACTGGTGCTATTGCCACCTCTCAGAGCTTGAAGAACTTCCAAGGCCTCTTCATTGCGATCTGCTTTGATAAGCCATCGCGGGGATTCGGGGAGGAACCAAATCGCGCACGCGAGGATTATTGCCGGTATGCACTGGAAAGCAAGACAGAAGCGCCAGCGAAAGCTAGGACCAACGCTCTCGCTGGTAAAGCTGAGTCCAAAGGAGAGCCAGTACGCAATTGAAATACCGATATAATTAGCCAAGAACACAAGGCAAATGAAGGCTCCTATACAACGGTTAGCGATTGCAGTTGGAGAGAGGTGTGTAGCTGCTCGAACCTCTTGAATGGCTCTGGGCAACCTCGGCCGACCAAACTGGAACGATCGCATTCAAGTGGCCGGTACCCATGCCCGTGATGACTCGGGCGCAAATGAACATGTTGGCGTTGATGCTGCCCGCCTGCAAGGCACCTCCAAGCAGGCAGTAGCATGCCCCCACGAAGACGATTTTGATGCGACCCAGTTTGTCGCTTAACCAACCGCCCAAGAAGCATCCACTAGATTCATTAGTCGTGAAACGGGTAGAGGGCCAGAGGCAATTATCTCACAAGAGAGCACCCAAGTCTAGGATCATGTCAGTCAGTGATGCCGGTTTCCTTGTCTAATCAGCGCACTCACAGTAGACCGCTACCAGACCACCCTGCTTGGTTGGTTGAGTGACAGTGCCATCTCCAGGGCCAATGTTCACCACCTTCTGGTAGTCTGGAGAGCCATTCACACCTCCCATGACACCTTGGTCATAGCCTTCGAAGAAAATCGCAACAGCAGCGAAGATGTTGATTGCGAAAAGGACGGTCCGAGGCGACCAATTGCGCCAGATTTTGGTTTGAACCGCCATGTTTGGAGGTTGCGGAATTTGGGCCTTGTGAGAGAGATGAAGCACGAGAGGTGGATCGGCAGGGAGATAAATACCTCCAGCACATACCGTCATCCAGATCACCATGGGTCATGCAGGTACAAATCCCCGTGGGAAAACCCCGGTGTATCCACGCCCCCCGACTGCGTTAACCCCGGGTAAAAGTTTAATTAGATGTCGTCAGATACGCCTGCTCGCTCGCTTACACGCTTGAACGCTTATTTCCACTCGGTGGTGATTCTTTGGCTTTTTTGGGCCCAAGGTTCATGCGCCTTGAGGCTGAATGAGCAGATGGGAGAGTAGGAATGGCATGATCGGATAGCAGTCATACTGTCAGTCCCGGAATCCTGTGCCTTCTCGGCATTCGGGTCGCTGGCCGGGTTCCCTGGCCGGGTTCCGGAGATGTTTCGTCAAACTGGCCGGCTGCGGATCACAACCACCGATTAATTCAAGCTTCTAGGCGATTTGCCAGGGCTGCGTAGTGCGTTCCTCCATGCATGTGCACATCCCCCGCATGACTTCCCCAGAGCAACTCTTTTTCGCCGCTCGCTGACCTTGGAGCTCGCGAAAGCTTCGGCGCTTAAATGGTTAAACGGTTATAGTGATGGTCCAATGGGGGCCTGTGGGCCAAGAGCAAGAATCCTGTCCAGCAGCGCCGCCAAAGTCTGCACTAAAACTGCTTTTGACATTTTTGCCCTTGTGCGTTCATTCGCTTCCTATGGATTTTGCACTATAACACAGATTGCCGGACTAACCCTAGAAGGTCAGACTTCCTTTATCTTGTGATTTGGAGTAAATTCAGCCACTACTATCTGGGTAATGATTGGTCGATCTGTCATCCGTTTTCTCCGTCAGTCATTCCCAGAGACCAAGGGATGAGTGCATACTGTCTCGTTGCTACCGAGCATCCGAAGAATTAAAACGCAGAGATCAAGGCAAGTGGTGACATCACCCTGTTCTTAATTCAAGTTCACTCCACCCCCATTCCACACGGATCCTCCGGAGTCGTGAATTATTACCGCCGCCCTCGAGATCTGGAAGCTTGATCCACTAGCGGAGAACCGAACCTAATTTGAGTGTAGACCTTACTAGTGCCTTGGCGTCGGGTGGTCCTCTTTGGGTGGTCACTGCACTATCATCTGTAGCCGCTGCCTGTCTCGGCCGATCATTCCTCTTCTTTCTGAAGACTTTTCCGACCCCTGTGTACCTCCCAAGTTGCGCAGTTGATTCATTCCCACGAGCGGGTTGCCCTCCACTCATTTTGCATCAGCGCCTGTATCGAATATGGAGAACTCTTTCTTCCGTGTACAACAGGACAAAGATGGACGTTGGTTCTTCGTCGATCCATCCGGCAAACCCTTTCTCTCCATTGGCCTGAATCACGCGGACGAGTCGAACCTCAAGTATGACTTTAATGCGTCAATCTGGGATCGCAAATATGGCTCAAGAGCGTCCTGGATACAAAATGGGGTTGTCAAGGACTTCCAAAAGTTCGGCTTCAACACGATCGGATGGACACAAGAATATATCGGCGGCGACTGGGGGAAGGCGTTAGACTGGCATGGGGAACCCATAGATCTACAGCACAGTCTGTTCCCCTGGAGTGCTGAGGAACTCAAGAGCACTGGGATGCCATATGTTGTTCAGCTTCGCGTCATGGAATTTGAGGATTGGAATGGAAATCCCATCTTTCATGATGTGTTTTCCGAAAAGTTTGAGGTGTGGTGCAAATACCTCGCTCGAAGTGTATGCTCTCAACACAAGGACAGTACCAATTTGCTAGGTTACTATTTTGTTGATATACCTGCTTGGATTCGGCACGCCTCTGGGGCCGATTTCCCGCAGCTGAAAGATCTGAGCAACTCCGAGAGGGCAAAGAAGGTGGGCGAGATTGCCGAAAAGTACTATGCGACGATTGTGGGAGCGATCAAGGAGCAGGATCCAAACCACCTCATTCTCGGAGATAGGTACAACGGCAACAAGGGGATCCCCGAAGCCGTGCTCCACGCGATGTCAAAGTATGTCGACGTCCTGTCTGTCCAGTACTTCGTGGAAGCGCCGACTCCGGTAGCGCGAGAGAAGATGCGACACGACCTGGAAACATTTTCACAGCAGTGTGGCGGGAAACCAGTACTACTGGCTGATATTGGCAACTTCTGCTGTACGGAGAAGAACCCAAAACGGACAAGCGCAATCAATGGACAGCGGGAACGCGGGGAGGACTACGTCGCCAGTCTGGCTGGGGTTCTGCAGGAGAAGTGGTTCGTGGGCTGGCACTGGTGCTCATATATCGAGAACGTTGCCAGAGGATGGGGGTAAGTCTGCACCTAGTTCTATCGCATGGGATATTGACATTAATCTTTTGCAGAATCAAGGACCCCTATGATGAACCATATACCGAGTTGACGGATCAGATGACTACTTTCAACAACTCGGCTACGGATAAGTGGTTGCAGCGATCGTAAAGGGACTGTTGAGCAGCTTTGGCTTTTCCATCTGTTTTTTTATTGCTCAGTCTATCCCGGCTATTGCGTTTAAATAGATCTTGAAGATACTCGGTCTAACTGAATGTAAGCTGTTGTTCTTTCGTATCTTGTTCATTTGCACGTTGATGTAATTTTATTGTTTGTCTTTTTGCCCTTGAGCGCTCATTGTGATCTTGCACCCTTATGATGCTCTTGATTTTCCGGAGTTGAAAATGGATTGTAAGATGGAGAATCGCTATCGATATCATAGGGTCATTGTAGCAAACAGAGAACTGATCAAGTCAATAAAAGGCTGCCCCGAAATAATATCTCAATCATCTCAGCCAACCCAAATCGAACTCCTTGACTCAAAGAACCTATAATCACAAGAAGGTTTCTTATATGAAGTTGCTTCCTAATTTTGGTTAAGATTGACAAGACTTGTTGCCTTCGTTAAACACCCCACTGTGCTCGCTAGATTTCTATGTGTGGGTTTGCTTTTAATTTACACAAATAATGGTTAAATGGTTAGAAACGTATTTGAAATGAAAAAGAATGAGAAAAAAAAAAGGTAGGATAGCATGTCCTGGTTTCGATCCAGGGACCTAATTGTAGAGTTAGTGTTTGTTCAATTATCTGATGAACAAAGTGGAGACGTACCTCCGGGTTATGAGCCCGGCGCTCTTCCCCTGAGCTAACATGCTGAGATGGGTACCGGAATGTCCATGTTTTGCAACATGACCAACCGCAGACAAATGTATACTTTATTACCATTAATACCTTTATTATGAAACCACATACAACACGTCAATTTAGTCTAGCGATACCGCGCTTAATGTTATCGCGTATACTACGCACTCCTATTATTTTCTTTCTTAGTTTACTCAACAACCATGCGTCGGTTTGGACCGAAATAAGTGGGAATTCGAAGGCTCACTAATGAACTTTCTAGTCTAACACGCTCCACAAGTATATATGCCCTTAAGCTAGGCTAATCGCCTACTAAAATCGTAGGTGATTTAGGCGTTTCCTATATGACTATAAACCGCATATGCGATTGACTCTAAGGGCGCGTAGACGTTAAATCTCGCTCTCGTAGCTAGCATGCGAAAAGTGTGGAACGCCATGTGATACTGCATTGAGTATAATCCGTCAAATGCATCATCAACATGAGCCGTATGAGGATCCTGATACTGATCTAATCTGTCCACATTGCGGAGAAAAATTCAAACAAAAATATCATCGCGATAGACATGCATCAGCAGCTCGTCCACAACACCCATCCAACATTAAAAACAGAAACAACCGGGCTGGAGCTTGATTGGGAGGGTGAACGCCCCATGAAAAGGTAGATAGAAACGCGCTAAGTGAGGTACTAAACTACGGACGTTATCAGCGACTGCTCAACCGCGAGCTTGGATAATGGTTTGCTATCTTACCTATAGTTGACTAAACAGCATGTCGGGCGTCTCCCTTGTATTGAACTTGATCTTACTAGGCTAAAGGGTCTAGAGATAGACATAGTCTACAAGGGCGCGATTTGTTGTTGGTACTCTGGCAACATATACCCCCATTGGTATAGTGAGGCAACAAACATACAACGCACTATCGAATAATCAATAGTTTAAATATCAGAGATCTTCCCCTAGTCGCTTGAGCCTCTTAGACGACCGGGGACATCAAAATGGCCTTAGACGGCTAGCAATTTCAGCTCAGATTAGGGTGGAAGCTACTAGACAAAAGCTAAAGCCATCAAGGAAAAAGGAAATGGAGGCTGTGTTTTTTGACGTAGGCTGGCTTGGCAGAATGAATTAATTAAAAGAATTTCAGACAACTCAAGTGACGATGCCGGAAAGTACGCTGTCGTTTTATAATATCTTTTGGTTGCCTACTTGTTCGAAGTAAGAAAAAAAAGGTAGGATAGCATGTCCTGGTTTCGATCCAGGGACCTGATTGCAAAGTTAATGTTTGTTCAATTTTATGTTGAACAAAGTGGAGACGTACCTCCGGGTTATGAGCCCGGCGCTCTTCCCCTGAGCTAACATGCTGGGATGGGTGAAACAGATTCCAAAGATGGTCTGAGGATCCTTTAGATCGAAGTCTGCTTGTGGACCGGCGGGTATAATCCTGTAGGGCTGTTCACGATATGCAGTTTCTGCGATGCGATATGCGATAACGGAAATTCCCTGCGAAATCGCATCGTGAACAGCCCTATAGGCCCGTGGGTCACGCTACACATAGAATGCGAGGACCTTGACCCTGAAAATGACCGCTTATGAGGCCAGAAAAGGCCTCCTTTCCGCTCTATAACTTCTCGCGTTAAGCCGGCGCGTAACCACCTACCAGCCGAGTAGCGCTACTATTCTACACCCGCCAAGCATTGTTAGTCAATCGATCAATTAATATTACGGCATGAATAGTTCTATAATCGCCCCTAAAGTCGGACCCCCAACCCTCAAGGGGTAGAGGCCGAGTTGAGCGGGTCGAGCCGTGAACAAAAATGGTGATGGGTATTGTGGACGGCCAGAGTGGGAATGTCTCTGGGCCCGGGGAGGGAGATCTGGAGCCGTGCGAGTGATGCCGGCGGTAATACGCAGAAGGAGCTTTCGCCGTGGAATCTCCGAGGAGTTGCATAGAACGGATTCGGCAGGACAAGGAATTTAACTGTGGTCCGGGTTGACAAGAAACCAAATCTATTTATACACTTGATAAACTCTCGAACTAGGGCAACACAATGTACTTTTCCAGGTGCTTGGGGATGGCGCTTCGAAGGTTCTTGCTCTCCAGCCAGGTGTTGGAGAACAGCCGATCAGCATAGCGGTAGGCACCGTCGCACAGAATCGTCACGACGGTGTTGCCCTTGCCCATCTTCTCGGCGACCTCCTTGGCCGCCACCACGTTCAGCGCGGAACTGGCACCCAGGTACAGACCCTCCTCGTCAAGGCAGCGGTAGACCATTTCGATCGACTTTTCGTCACTGATGGTCAAAGAGCCATCGAGCAGGTCGATGTCGGGCTTGAGGTTCTCCGTCACCCGGCCCTGACCGATACCCTCGGTGATACTGCTACCGGTCCGGTCAATCAGCTTCCCACCACTCTGGATGTAGCTGTGTAGCACGCTGCCCGGTGGGTCAGCAAGGAAACACTTGACGCGGCCGTCGCTAGCCGTCTTAAGATACCGCGTGATACCGGCCAGGGTCCCGCCGGTACCGGTAGAACAGGTGAAGGCGTCGATTTTGCCGCCGGTCTGAGCCCACAATTCTGGGCCGGTGGTCTCAATATGCGCTAGGCGATTGGCGATGTTGTCGAACTGGTTGGTCCAGACGGCATTGTCCAGGGCCTCTGCATGCCGCTTCGCCTGGTGGTTGTAGTTTTGCGGGTTGTCGAATGCCACCGCAGGCACCGGGTACACCTCTGCGCCCAACAGCCGGAGCAAATCGATCTTGCCCTGCGACTGCGTGTTGGGCATGTAGATCACCAACTTGTAGCCCTTGGACCGACACACGTGTGCCAGACCAATACCAGTGTTTCCGGCGGTTCCCTCCACCACCGTACCGCCTGGATGCAGCAGTCCCTTTTCCTCGGCGTCCTTGACCACGAACAGGGCCGCACGATCCTTCACACTGCCTCCCGGGTTCTGGAACTCGGCTTTGCCCAGGACATTGCACCCGGTCTGCTCAGAGAGCTTCTTCAATCGGATCAGCGGCGTGTTTCCAATTGCTTAGCCCAGAAAGTCAGTTCAAAGCATGTTCAAATGGGGTTCGGGAGACTATACCTTCGGTCAGTCCATTGACGACACCCTGCACCGTGGATACCCGGGTATTGTACAAGGTAGATCCCTCCTGAGAGGCGCGAAGGGCCGTAGTGCCAAACCGGCGGACACTTTGACGGAACATCCTGATTGTAGTCGAGGGATTGTTCTCAAGTCCATGAGATGACCGGCCTCGGAAAGACGTCATTAGTCAGCGCTGCACGTGCCCCTCGTTGCCCGTTTGGGCTGTTTGTTTACCGCCCGCACTTTCCTCCCGCAACTCTGCGATGCGTCTCGACTCGCCCTGATCGAACCCACCAACACACACGCCTTGATAAGAATGCCAGGCCGAGTCGCTCGCTCGACTTCCGCGACAACGCGACGGTCTTCAGCTCAACCCTCCGCGTCAGGCCGAGCTCCGTCCGTGACTCCTTCGGCCGCGATTCCCGATGAACCAGCGATTCCAACATCATCAGCCACGCTGCGCCGCGATGTGTGCTCTATATTTGCCGATGCCCAGCGCTCGACTACGGGCCACCGGAAACTGATGGTGCGTCTGCGCAAGCTACAGGAGATTAGTTGCGGAATTCCCCAGAACAAAAACAATAAGAAGGGCCAGTCTCAAGAGCAGGACGAGGCCTTGAGCCCAAGCGAAGAAACCCTTGCCGAAAAGGAGTTTAATGTGGAGGTTGGTCGCTGCATGCTGCGAATTCTTCCGATTAAGAAGACCGAACCGGTCGGGGACCGCATCCTGCGCTTCATGGGCACGTTCCTCGTCCACGCGTCTGAGAAAGATGCGGAGATGTTTGCCGCAACCGACAACGACGACCATACGACACCCACTGTGCGTCTTACAAGTAGCCTGGTCAACCTGATGGTGCCTCTGCAGGCCGCCAAGGATAAGATGGTGCGGTTCCGCGCCACGCAGATTATCACGCACATTGTCAATTCGCTCGAATCCATAGATGATGAGCTTTATCACACAATTCGGCAAGGCTTGTTGAAACGGATCCGCGACAAGGAATCATCCGTACGAGTGCAGGCTGTTATGGGTCTGGGCCGCCTGGCCGGCAACGACGAAGACGAGGAAGGGCACGAGGACAATTCATCGGCGCTCCTCGACAAACTGATCGATATCATGGGGAACGACACCAGTGCCGACGTTCGAAAGACTCTTCTGACAAACCTCCCGCTCGCCCCCGTTACCCTTCCCTACCTTCTCGAACGAGCTCGCGATCTCGACGCGCCCACTCGGCGCGCCTTGTATTCTCGTCTTTTGCCCACTTTGGGGGATTTCCGCCACCTGTCCCTAGGTATGAGAGAAAAGCTCCTCCGCTGGGGTTTGCGTGACCGAGACGAGAGTGTTCGGAAAGCCACGGGCAAGCTGTTCTACGATCGCTGGGTTGAAGACTGCGCCGGTACCAATGCAGGCGTGGAGGATGGCTCTACGGGTCAGCGGTCGGAGCCGAATATCAATGCCCTTTTGGAGCTGCTGGAAAGGATCGATGTGGTCAATTCTGGAATGGAAAGTGGCATTGCACACGAGGCCATGCGCAGCTTCTGGGAAGGGCGTGCGGACTACCGGGAAGCGGTGGAATTTGATGAGCCTTACTGGGAATCTCTGACGGCCGAGTCATCGTTCTTGTTGCGGTCTTTCAATGACTTCTGTCGGGTAGAGAACGAGGGCAAGTACGACAGCCTCGCAGATGAGAAAATGCCCGAGGTCACCGCGCTCGCCTATTTCCTGTCGAAATACATGACCGAACTT
Organism: Penicillium psychrofluorescens; assembly: GCF_964197705.1. Classification (NCBI taxonomy): domain Eukaryota; kingdom Fungi; phylum Ascomycota; class Eurotiomycetes; order Eurotiales; family Aspergillaceae; genus Penicillium; species Penicillium psychrofluorescens. The sequence continues at coordinate 4,247,194 of NC_133441.1, forward strand.
TTGCAGCGAAAGAGGGTTTCTAAAGATACAGGAGATGCGAATGACGAGGACGCCGTGGAGCATGAATTCATTGTCGAGCAATTGCTGCATATTGCCCTGACCCTCGACTACAGCGATGAAGTCGGGCGACGGAAGATGTTCTCTCTCCTGCGGGAATCACTGGCTGTGCCGGAACTCCCAGAGGAATGCACCAAACTTGCCATTGAGACGCTCCGTTGCGCCTGTGGGCCTGATCTCTCCGGAGAAAGTGAATTCTGCAGTGTTGTGCTAGAAGCCATTGCAGATGTGCATGACACCATCACCACCGAGGACAGCTTTGTGTCCGCCAGATCAGAGATTAGCGACGACACTAGCCGCCATCGCTCGGAGACCCCGGGTGGTGAAGACGATGTTCCCTTTAACAAGGAAGAGGCCAAGGCGAAGGTCGTTCGTGAGATTGTCGTCAATATGAAATGTTTGCATATTGCTCAATGCATGCTTCAGAACGTCGAGGGCAATCTGCAACAAAACATCAATTTGGTCACCATGCTGAACAACCTCGTTGTCCCCGCGGTCCGTAGTCACGAGGCTCCAATCCGCGAGCGTGGTCTTTTATGCTTGGGTCTCTGCTGTATGCTCGATAAGGTATGTTGATATCCTGGACTTGGATGCCGACTTGCTGACCCTCTTACTCCAGACACTGGCGGAGGAGAATATGACACTCTTTATTCATTGCTATAGCAAGGGCCACGAAGGGTTGCAAGTGACCGCGCTGCAGATTCTCTGCGATATGGTGACCACTCATCCTTCGCTGCTTGCCCCAGTAACCCAGGCCGATGGCGAGACAATCACGCCTCCTGCGGTTCAGAAACCTTTGCTCAAGGTCTTTGCACGATCCCTCAAGGCCAACTCCCCGGCTAGTGTGCAGTCAGGCGCGGCCTCAGCGCTGTCCAAGCTCTTGCTCACCGGCACCTTCACTCCGTCTGGTCCCAACGTTCCGCCTGCCATCCAAGAACTGAACCAGACCGCCGTGGAGACGCTCTTACAGTCGCTTGTTGTGGCCTTCTTCCATCCTCGCACGAAAGAAATTCCAGCTCTCCGACAGTCACTGGCCTACTTCTTCCCAGTTTATTGTCACTCCCGCCTGGACAACATTCAGCACATGCGACGGATAGCCGTACCCGTGATCCGCGGCGTCCTCAACGCTGCAGAGGAGCATTACTCTCTCGAGGCTGAAGAGGACAGTGATGGGGAAATTGATGAGAGTCTCGGCGAACGTGAGGTCAAGGCGCTCATGACAGGTGTGGTGGGAATGCTGGCCGAATGGACCGATGAACGCCGAGTGGTTGGACTCGGTGGCGAGCGTGTCCTGGCTGGTGGAGCTCCCAACTCGACCGCGTGCGGCTGGGTACATCTGGCGCTGGTCAGGGACATCCTGGAGCGCGTGCTGGGTGTCAGTGCCAGCAGCAACCGCTGCTCCAAGGACGAACGCAAGCTGCTTCTGTCTCTATTGAGCAAGCTCTATATCGCCGCACCCACCGCTCCTCCCTCCAGGTCTGACCGTGCCAGCTCCCGCGCTCCCGATGGCGAGGACCAATTCCGCACGAGTACCCGCAGCTCCAACGGCGCCGAGGTCGACCCCGCGCATGCGGAGCTGGCGCAGGAGGTCAAGGAACTGCTCGACCAAACCATTGATGAAGGCCTCGCCGCCGACGCAGCCGGCCGCAACGCCCTGACAAAGACCAAGAACGTCGTCCTCAAGATCATGGCTGTCGCACAGGATGCGCGTGCCGCCAGCGCCCGCCCCCGTGAAGGCACCGAAGACGCAGAGAGCGACGCGGGCAGTGTTCGTTCTGCCAGCGTGCGCCGCTCCCTGGAACCGACCGGAGCTACTGGCCGGCGCCACGTTTCGGTCGAGCCCAGTATCATGGAGGAGGATGAGGAGGAGGAGGGCGAGAATGACACTAGCCGGGTGCGACTGCGGGCCGCTTCCCGGGGTATGGTCTCGGTTGAGCCCAGTATCATGGAGGAAGATGAGGATGACCATGACACCAGCCGGGGCACGGTGATCAAGGATGAGGTTGTTGACGAGTAATTATTCACGACATTCTGCTTTTTGGGCTCTTGGTGTTGGTTCCGGGGTTGGACAATGTGGGGGGGTTCTTGGATTCTGTACATGATGCGATGCTTCTTTCTTCCAGATGGAATGACATGGGTTCTATAATCAATTCTCATCTCACTACATCTCCCTGTCACTTTGTATAGTTGATTTCCACGTGGCTCCCATACGTGGTCGATCTGCTGCGTGTGTCTGAGACATTTACTTATTCAATGTTTTCTTCTCTACTGCTGCTGCTTCTGCTTCATCCAACCCCAGCTTCCCTTGGGCCTTCGGATCGAAGCGACGCCGACCCAAGGATAGCCAAGGTGGCCGACCGCGAATCTTTTTCTTTTCTTTTCTATTCTATGTGCCGGTTCCCCTTTTTTTAGTTTTTTTTTTTTCTTTTTTTTTTAGTTTCTCTGCATCTCTGGACGCGCCGCGTTGCAGCAATTCATTGAGTGGAGAATCCGATAGATTTCCATTCTGTTGATGATGACCAGATTTTCCCAATACTACATCCAATACTACATATAGTATGTACCTGACAGGTCTCCACCCCGACGGCCTCAGGTGCCGAGCGCACGAGGCGGGCCAGGCCGGAGAGGGCTGTCGCATTGTTGTAGAAATTGAAATGTGATTAACCGGCGCTACATAGTCAGACGGACAGGGATCTGGACCCGTTGGGGTTGCACGGTTTGCACGGTGGATACGCCGTGAAATGGAAGAATCGGGCACAGGAGACGGGGAGGAGGAAGACGAGCAGGAGAGAGTGATCATCAGGAGAGATTATTCTGCTTCAAATAGAGACATCCCTAATCGCGTCCACTGGTGAATTGCTGGTGGAAGAAACTTTTCCTATTTGTCCACGCTCCACCTTCACGCCAGCATCTTTTCTTCTCGCCCCCCTTTCCCTCTTCTTTCTCTCTTTCTCCCCGGGCTTCTTTCTTTCCTTGTCTTTCTTCCCACCACTCCCCTCCCCCGACCGGTCGTGATTGTCTCTTGCTGTTCCTGCAGAGACCATTCCCCCTTTCTCAGTCCTCCCCCCGGGCTTCCTCCCCCCTGCCGCTCCGTTGGCAGAAACAAGTCAGCGATGGCGGCCGTTGCAGCACCCACCCCCAAGCTGGATCGCTACATCGTCATCCACGTTGCAACCACTTGTGACGAGCATGGCGTCTATGTCACCAAGGATTCGGCAGAGGTGATTGAACTAGGCTGGATTTTGTTGGACACCAAGACCTGTGAAGAGGTACGCACCACTTCTCTTCCCCCGACACCCCCTCCCCCCCAACACAAATTCCGAGACGGAATTTTTAGGCTGACAGCCAACTTTTTTTGCCAATGGTTTAGTTGCACCGCGAAAGTGTCCTCGTCAAGCCCGTCAACACGCCTATTACGCCGCTGTGCAGTAAGCATCCCCCCTCGACGCCTGAAATTTTGTTGGGATCGGTCAATTGGCTGACACAGAAAAAAGCGAGCTTGACTACCCTGACATGGGAGCATGTCCGCTCCGCAGGAACCTTCCGTGATGCCATTTCCCGGCTCGATGCCTTCGCCCAGGAACACCTCACCAGCAAGCACCTGGAGTTTGCTTTTGTGACGCTGGACTCGTGGGATCTGCGGGTGCAGCTGCCCCGCGAGGCCCGCGACAAGTCCGTCGTGCTGCCGGCATATCTGCAGCACTCCCGGACCTTTGACCTGCGCACCGAATATCAACGCTGGCAAACCCATCACCCCGAGTCGCTGCCGTTCGGTCCCAGCTCGCTCTCCAACATCTGCGCTGCCCTCGAGGTCGAGCCCATCCAGTCCTCCGCGCCCATCAAGCACAATCTGCCCTTCCACCTGCAGGCGTTGGCTCCGGCCTCGCCCCGCCGCGCCATGGAGGAGTCCATCACCCTAGCCCGTGTGCTTCGCGGTCTGATCCGCAAGTCGCAGCCGGCCCACGAGCACCCGGAAATCCTAACCCGTCCCATGGATGCCCATGCCGACGTTCGGGCTTTCCTGTCGGAGCGGAGCAAGGTTCTTCACCTGAGCGGTCTGCCGCATGATACCACCCAGTCGGAGTTGGAGAGTTGGTTCACGCAATTCGGTGGTCGCCCGATCGCTTTTTGGACATTGCGGACACCGGACCAGCACAAGCCTACCGGAACAGGCTTTGCGGTCTTCTCGTCGCACGAGGAGGCTGCGGAGAGCCTGTGCATGAACGGCCGGGCGCTTAACGAGAAGGCCATTGAGGTTTCGCCATCCTCGAGCCGAGTTTTGGACCGCGCTGCGGAGATTCTCACTCCCTTCCCGCCATCAAAGAACCGACCTCGCCCGGGCGACTGGACGTGCCCGTCTTGCGGCTTCTCCAACTTCCAACGCCGCACGGCTTGCTTCCGTTGCTCGTTCCCCGCCATGGCTGCCGCTCCCGACCCAATGGGATACGGAGCTTACGGCTATGGCCCGCCATCGATGATGCCCCCTCATATGGGCCATGGCGGTGGCGGCGGCGGCGGTGGTGGTGGTCACGGCATGGGTCACTCTCGTGGCATGGGAGGCAACGGCGGTGTGGTTCCCTTCCGTGCGGGTGATTGGAAGTGCGGCTCCGAGGGCTGTGGTTATCACAACTTTGCCAAGAACATCAACTGCTTGCGGTGCGGTGCGCCTCGATCGGGCGCGGCAGTCGTGGCCGACTCGGCCTTCTCATCGCCTATGGAACCTCCCTCGGGGTTCAACATGGGTCCTAACTCGATGGCGAGCACCCCGGGCCCAGGTCCGTTCGCCTCGACCGCCGGCGGATTTGGCGGGTTCGGCCAGCAATTTGGTGGCCCTCCTAACAACTACGCACTACCCTCTGGCGGTCTGGGCAACGCCCCCGGTGGCTACCCGCCGATGGGCCAGATGAACTCTGGATATGGCTCCTCCAACACCTCGCACTCGGCCGCCTCGTTCGCGAACCCTGCCGCCCAGGCGGCGTTCAGCGGCGCGGACCACCACGGCATGCCGTCTAACAATGCTTCTTCCAACGGGGCATTGTACGGCTCCGAGGGAGCCGCCGACCCGTTCGCCTTCCTGTCGACTGGTCTCGGCGGCCTGACCGTGTCGGACGACGCGCACTCGCGACGAAACGGCGCCGGTGCCAACAAGTCGCCCGCGTAAAAAAAGACAAAACACAAACAAAACTCCATGAAATACTTCAAGCCCGAACCCAGCGGGTGGTCACATTTACGTTGTCGATATTGCAACCCTGCATTGTGGCAGGTATATGCGTTGGTTGATCTTGGTTGATACGCATTTGTATAAGGGATTCTGCGGTTCCGGTGCATCGGGTTGGGAGGAGCAGGCGGGTAGCGCGTCGACGGTTTTTATTTTTGGTCTCGCCTCGCCGTCTAGTTGGTGCGTTCCGGGTTGTTGAGCTGTTCTTCTCCCCTTTCTTCTTTTCTATCTGATTCTACATATGCAGGGCAGGGGAGCACACTGTCCCATGTCGCGGCATATTTGCATTTCTGTCTTTTTTTTTCTTCTTTAGATCTTTGGTCCTGCGTCGTCCCCGTTCTGCACTCTTTGGTCATGGGAAGCGTTGGGAGAATTTCACGGTCTTGATCTCTCACGGGTGGGATATACAATTGGTTCGGACTCCGTTGGGGGAGGTGTTGGGGATTTTTCCATTTGAGCTTGTCGAGATTCCGGCATTTGGGGAAAGGCCCAATCCGAGCACTGTGACTGTTACCAAAAAAGACTGTTCTGGATGTCCATATTGATTCGATTTGCCTGGTTCGTGGCCTTGTTCTCCTGTGTACATGGCACTGTATTCACTGTAGACCATTCCATATTCTCGTGAATCATATCCTTTGCAATTAATCCTACTCCCGACCGAGCTATAGTCCATCTCCAATAACTGCGGGTTAGTGAACTGCTCAGGGAGCTACTCGAGTAGTCGTAGTTCAGGCACCCGCAGGCCGCGTCCACCGCCCGCAGTTCCCGCCCATTGCCTCATAGCGACCACCACGTCTTTCCTCTCCCACCTGCTCGACCGATTCCCCCCCCCCCCCCATTCTTGTTGTCGCCATTATCTTCAGTTGCAGGTTTCCCAATTAACCTCTTCGAATCCTTCTCGTCTGCAAATTCACCATGTCTGGATACGATCGAGCTCTTTCAGGTAAGCCCCAGCTCCAGCCCAGCCCAGCTCCTGTGCTGCGGACCTTTGACAAGACCCCCGGTGTGCTAACTCCCCACAGTATTCAGGTATGACTAGCTCGTCTAGAGCTTCAGATCCAGTCTAGGACTTTGCTAACACCCCCAAGTCCCGATGGACACGTCTTCCAGGTGGAGTACGCCATGGAGGCCGTGAAGCGAGGTGAGACCGCATCCACTCCCAGCCCAGCTCCAGCTCCCCCTGCAACGACTTTTGCCATCATGTTGTTTTTTTTTTCTGCCCTAAGGAGCTAACCGCCGATGATTCGCGACAGGAACTTGCGCTGTCGGTGTCAAAGGCAAGGACATCGTCGTGCTTGGCTGCGAGAAGCGCTCGGCCCTCAAGCTCCAGGATACGCGGATTACCCCCTCCAAGATTGCCATGGTGGATGACCATGTGTGCCTCGCCTTCGCCGGACTGAACGCCGATGCTCGCATCCTGATCGATAAGGCCCGGTTAGAGGCCCAGTCGCACCGCCTGACGGTCGAGGACCCCGTCAGCATCGAGTACATTACGAAATACGTTGCCAGCGTGCAGCAGAGATATACCCAGAGCGGTGGTGTCCGGCCCTTCGGCATTAGTACGCTGATGATTGGATTCGACAAGAATGATGAGACGCCGCGGCTGTATCAGACGGAGCCGTCGGGGATCTACTCTGCGTGGTAGGTGCTGAGCATTACGGGGTGTAAGACTGGACTAAATCTTATTTTCTCTGCGCATAGGAAAGCCAACGCCATCGGTCGTTCCAGCAAGACGGTCCGCGAGTTCCTCGAACGGAATCACCAGGAAGACATGGACCGCGAACAGACGATCGCGCTGACCATCAAGTCGCTGCTGGAGGTTGTGCAGACGGGTGCCAAGAACATCGAGGTCGCCATCATGTCGCCCGGCAAGCGCATCGAGATGCTGCCGGACGAGCAGATCGAGTCGTACGTCAAGAACATCGAGACCGAGAAGCAGGAGGAGGCGGCCAAGAAGAAGACCGGCCGCACGGGGACCACGAGTGCGGCCATCCTGACCCGGCCCGGCGGCGGCGAGACGGCCGAGTCGACGCGGGAATCGGCGGACTGAACGGGTGGTCTTTGTGGTTGTTTACATTTCCCAGTAGCGCTGTCTCTTTTCGACATTCAAAATATAACTTTTGCGATTCCAACATATATTCGTACTATACTGTACACCAAAGCAGAGAGGGTATTGAGCCGTGGTCTATCGTCGATGGGCCGCGAAGGAACTGCAAATAAAACAAAAGGCATCAAAATCGTCGAAGTTCCTTTCATCTAACCCATTCGATCGGATATATCCTTGAATGTGAAGATCGACTTCTCTTGGTCACCACGGACGCGGTCATCCTTGAGCATGCTGGTAGATTGTCAGTGCCTTGCCTGAGCTGTAGATGAGTATCTGATCCCGACGTACCGGTTATCCATGCGCGTATCGTCACCCTCCACCTGCAACGTCGGCTTGGGGGTCACGGCCTCGAGGACGAAGTGGTTATCGCAATGGGGGCAGTACTCGTCGCTAGAAGGAGCCCAAGGCTTTAGTATCCGCATCGTTTCTGCTGGAAGAAGAAACGAATTTACCTCTCCTCGAACTCGGCGGCGTCCTTGCGGAAACACTTCTTGCACTTCTTGCACGCAAACACCTGTCCCGCACGTCAGACTGGACCCTTAAAGGCTGAACCGAGTGTTTATACCATCTCCGCTGACTTCTCCAGCATGTGTGACTCTTTCTCCTGGTGACATTCGGCGCAGTCGAACCATTTCTTGCCTGGAGGGTCGTCAGCTGGGTTGCTTTCAAAAAGTGAGGGACTCGATTCGACGACGTACAGCAAGGGGATCGAATGGCCACTTGGGCGTTGAGGATGTGTTGACTGCGAGAGTCAGCGTATTTCCCTGTATCACCACAGACCAGACTTACCACATAACTACAGTCGTAGTAGTGGTGCGTGAGGTTCGTGGACAGAAACAGGAGAATGATCTGCCCCCGTGATTATTGATCTACCGCTTTCCCCCTCCACTACTTCCTTTCCTTTCCTTCTTTCCCACACCAAACAACACCCACATTCACTCTTCGCTCATGTCCCTTTGACCGTGTCCCTTTTGCGTTCCTCGGCCTTAGTGCCGCTTCTCTCTTGTGGCCCTTCCCACAGGCTTCCTTCGCCACCAGCACGACCACCAATACTACCTTCAGCCTCCCGGTCCACGCGGCCAGAAGACCGTAACCCACGCACCACTCCTCGGGATCCCGGAGGAGATTCCCCGACACAAGATATTAGAAGCCTATGATCCAATATACCTGGCCAGCATCCAGCAGTAATGGTCATGGAGGGAAACGGCAAAGAACCGGAGAACACTGATGACGCCCCAATTGTATGCCTGCGCAACCCTTTCTCTTTGCGACTAGGCTGACCAGTCCACAGAGACCCGTGTCCTCGTTGCTCTCGCACTTTGAAAATCTGTCTCATACCAGGTCCCCATCTACTGTACCGACCAGCCCGCAGGACTCCGCCAACCTCCTGCGCACCCCCGAGCCCGGCGATGAATCCCGTTCATCTTCCACTCGTGCCTCGCTGGACCTGCCCCGGCCAATCTCTCCGTGGAACCAAGCGGCAGATACCAATCGAGGCAGCCGTCCTGAACAGAGCAGTGGTCAACGGATACGAGTCAATGGCTCCCCCAGGAGCCGACCTGGCCGGCCCATCTCGATGAACCTACAGAGCTCGTCGCCGCAACTCACACCGACACTGGCCATTCACTCGCCGATTTCACCACCCAGGAGTCAAGAGCGGGATAATCAGGAGGAAGATCGGTTCTCTCGAAGCTTCTCTCATCGTCCCCGAGCGTCCTTGTCGACAGGCATCTCTCCAGCACCTCCGCATCGGCCGACGACACCACAATTAGGGTCTTCTGTTCCGGTAGGTACAACCGTACCCCGGCTTACACTTGGAGCATCTACTGTCAACGGAGATGGTACACCCACGGATCGAAAATCGAAGAGTGCCTCGCTACCGCCGCCAGTCAACAGAGTAGACAAGCCAAAGATCCCCGTCAAGCCAGCCATGTTGTCCCGCCACGAGTCAGGGTCACTAACTCCCCGTCCAGAAGGGACATTTTCTGAGGACCGAGTCTCTCCTTTCAGCACTCCTCCTAGCAGCCCGGAGAAGACTCCCGCAAAACTTCCGCAGACGGGCAAAGTCTCTCCTGTTCCGCCGTCGCGCGCGATGACAGAACCCCCAGGCCGGCAGTCACTTGACAGTCGATCGCCAGCGCCGACTGTCTACGCCAGGTCGGATGCAAGAGAAATGGGCTTTACCCGGACCCGTCCAGGCCAGGAACCCACGCGTGATACCAAGCCTTTGATGATTCAAATTCCGCCACCCCCATCCATATTCCCAGACACCACTTGTACCGCACCGTCATTATCAGCCCAAAAGCTTCGAGCAAGTAATGATAGCCCTCACAATCGCCCTGGACTTCCACCCAGACCGACCCAACGAAGTGGGTTCTCCCCAGTCCCAGAGTTAACGGCAGGGGCTGTCAGTCCGGCACAGCGGTCACCTATCCCCCGACATGCGCCTTCGGTTGCGCATACACACGAAGGCCCTTCTACACCGCGAATTCAACGACAACAATCCTTACCACGCGAGTCGCGTCTTATTGCCCAAGAGAGACGCACGGCGCGGACCGATACCGAGGAGGACGAACAGGCGCTGGACGAACCGCCCATCTCGCGAACTGACTACCCCGATGCATCACAAGCAAACCGCCGACCTCCGTTCCTCAAAGTGGGCCCAAAAGGGATCCTCACGGGGTACGACACCCGATTGCTCCGGGTATGTGGCAAGTACGTGTGCACGACAGGCTACTTGACGCGCGTGTGGGATCTCACGACTGGCGAACAAGTGATGAGTATTAGCCATGGCGAGACCGTCAAAAGTTTGTCTCTGGCATTCAAGCCGGGTGTAGGGCTTGAAGACGAAGGCCAACGGATCTGGATTGGGACCAGTGCCGGAGATCTGCAGGAGATTGATATCCCATCACAATCCATTGTGGCCACTCGAGCCTATCCCTCGCGGCGGGAGGTCATCCAGATTTTGCGCCACAAGAAGGAGATGTGGACGTTGGATGACGAAGGGCGGCTGCTTGTTTGGCTTCCGGACGAATCTGGGGTTCCCAGTCTACAGTATAGCTACCACAGCCCTCAAGAGCGTGTAACCCGCGGGCATACCTTCTCCATGGTGGTGGAAGATAATCTCTGGCTGGCAGCGGGCAAGGACGTGCACGTTTACCGCCCCAACGCTCGCGAGGATGCCGCGTTCAGGGTCTTTAAGCGGCCAATTGGTCTACAGAATTCGGGCGAAGTCACATCCGGCACTTACACCACCAAGGACGGTGGCAAGGTGTATTTAGGCCACGCAGACGGAAAAGTGACGGTCTATTCTGCGACGGACTATACCTGTCTGGCCGTGGTCAATGTCAGCGTATACAAGATCAATTGCCTCAGCTATGTGGGGGATTATTTGTGGGCCGGCTATAAGACCGGCATGATCTACGTGTACGATGTCAGTACTAACCCGTGGACCGTGAAGAAGGATTGGCGCGCCCACGATAGCCCCGTATGCGGCTTCGTGTTGGATACGAGCAGCGTGTGGACGATGAATCGCTTGCAAGTGACCTCCCTCGGAACGGACAATTGCATTCGTCTTTGGGATGGAATGTTGGAGGATGACTGGCTAGGTCAGTGTTTGATCTTGAGTTGGAGTGTCAGGTTGCTAACACCAAAGTAGATGCTCGAATGCAGAGCAAACACGCGGACTTTTGCACTTTCCGAGAAATTCGCGCTGCCATTGTGACCTGGAACGCAGGTGCGTCGACCCCCGGCAGCGTTCGCAACTCGGATTTCATTCGGGATGCCGTTCATCCGGAGGATCCGCCGGAGATCATAGTCTTTGGATTCCAAGAGCTGGTCGATCTTGAGAACAAGAAGATCACAGCCAGTACGTTTTCTGCGTCTCTTTTGTTGCTTCGGCCCTTATTAACACTTCTCTTCAGAGAGCCTATTGCTCGGAAGCAAGAAAAAGGAGCACGGCAAAGAGGAACACATGAGTCGCCAGTACCGGGTATGGATCGACCATCTGACTCGGTGTCTTCATGAATGCATGCCTCTGGAAGAGTCTTATGTGCTGCTGCACTCGGCGAACATGATCGGATTGTTTACTTGTGTTTTCGTCAAGCACAAGGAGCGCCACAACGTCAAGAACATCAAAGCCTCGGAAATCAAGCGAGGGATGGGCGGATTGCATGGGAACAAGGTTCGTTTTGCCGAGAAGTTGCTGAGACGCCTGTCTTCTAACTCGTGTTTCAGGGCGCTCTCGTTCTCCGGTTTGTTCTGGACGACAGCTCGTTGTGCTTTGTAAACTGCCATTTGGCGGCCGGGCAGACGCAGACGGCTCACCGCAATAATGACATCGCTGCAATCCTAGAGGCGGAGTCACTGCCTCCGGAAAACAGCATCACGGCACGACTAGATCAGTACGCCAGCGGCGGAGATGGATCCATGATCATGGACCACGAGGTGTGCATTATCAACGGCGATCTGAACTACCGCATCGATGCGATTCCTCGCAATCGAATCATCGATGCTATCCGGCAAAACAACCTTCCTAAACTGCTCGAGCGCGACCAGTTGCTGGCATCTCGACGCAAGAACCCCGGCTTCCGGCTACGCAGCTTCACCGAAGCACCCATCACGTTTGCACCAACCTACAAGTACGACGTCGGCACGGATGACTACGATTCGAGCGAGAAGAAACGGTCTCCCGCGTGGTGTGACCGGGTTCTATACCGGGGCTCTGGCCGGGTGAAGCAGCTTGAGTACCGTCGGCACGAGCTGCGGGCATCGGATCACCGGCCCGTCAGCGCGGGCTTCGCAGTCCGGGTCAAGACCGTCCTACCGCAGCAGCGGACGGTCGCGTGGGAGCTGTGCCAGCAAGAGTTCCAGGACGAAAAGCGACGGCTTGCATCCGATGCCAGCATCGAGTATCTAATTACTGTACTGGGCACCGATCCCCGACAAGCCCGTGCGCTGATTCTGGGGAAGGGTCAGAAGTAGCGGCTCTGGTCTTTTGTCTTTGTCCTTGTTTTGTTTAACACGCTGTGTGCCACTGGCAGTGTGCTGTATATTGTATGACTAACTAACGATTTCACGATAGACATGTATCAATGAACCGAGCAGATGGATCATCTAGCACTGTAGCGAAGAATGTAAGGCCCGGTTAGTGGTTTACTACATGGTCTACTGATCACCTGATCTCCCATTGTGGTAACTATACGTCACCTAGGACTACCTAGGATTCCTTGGATGTAGAGTTCTTCCGCTTCTCTCGCCCACAGACACATAGATGGACGGAATCCCATCGTATTCATCATCGTTATACATCTGACTACTCGATTTACATGTGGATAATCCACGCCTACCATTGACTCCAGCAAAGAAGTCGGCGAGAATTCAACCGAATCCAGGAGGGGCATGGGCATCCTCCGTGCGACTGTAGTATCCCTGCCCTGCCGATCTCCGATTTGAGTTTATTCTCCCCCGGTCTTCAGGACTCTGCCTTGGCGAACAGACCCACCACGCATGCTGATCGGCGTATCGAGTTGATTGGAACAGATTCCCCGCACGGAGTTATTCGCATATAAAAAGCCGGACCGGCCATTGGAACTGCACAATATCATCAATTGAAAGACACCATCAATTGAGGGACATCATCAATTCAAGGACATTATCATGTTGGCCCATCTATCTGTTGCCGTGCTGTCCCTGCTGCCGACGGCGGATGCCCTTGTGCGCAAGGATGGAGTAGTAAGTAAAGTTCCCCTTCTTGATGGAGAGTTCCGCTAACCAAGGATTAGGGCCGATTGCCAGCCATGGGCTGGAACTCGTGGAATGCATTCGGATGCGATGTCAACTCGACCAAGATTATGACGGCGGCCACGGAGATGATCCAGCTAGGCCTGAAGGATCTGGGATATCAATATGTTAATAGTATGTTCAACCTAGGTCCCTTCGTGTCCTATTATCTGTGCTAATTATGCTGGCAGTTGATGACTGCTGGTCGGTCAAGGGCACGCGCAATGCAACCACCCACCGCATCATTCCGAATCCTTCTACGTTCCCGCAAGGGATTTCCGGTGTGGCAAAGCAGGTGCATAGGCTAGGACTTAAGATTGGTATCTATAGCAGTGAGTACTTCCAATCGTCCTGTCCATGGAAACAAGATGCTAACTCGTACACTAACCCAGGTGCTGGCGAGACTACCTGTGCTGGGTATCCAGCCAGTCTCGGCTATGAGAAGATCGATGCGGCTGCGTTTGCCGAATGGGGCATTGACTGTAAGTCCAACTTTCCAACCCCAACGTTGTTTACAACACCCTTTCTGTAGTGCCATGCAGGGAATACTAACAAACACAACACAGACCTCAAGTACGACAACTGCGGCGTACCCTCCAACTGGACCGACCAGTATAACTTCTGCGTGCCCGACGGAACATCCGCCCAGAACCCCAACGGCACTTGTCCGACCATGACGAACCCCGCGCCAGCGGGCTATAACTGGGCAACCTCCAAGACCCACACGCGCTACACTCGCATGCGCGATGCGCTCTTGGGTGCGGGCCGCACGATCCTCTTCTCGCTGTGCGATTGGGGCAATGCCGACGTGAACACCTGGGCTAATAGCACGGGTAATTCGTGGCGGATGGCTGGTGATATCAGCGGTGAGTTAAGACGCTGATCTAGTCGACCATTACGAGGAGATATGTTTGCTAATCAATGCGTTGGAACTACCTAGCCGACTGGACGCGGATCTCTGAGATTGCCAATGAGAACAGCTTCAAGATGAACTACGTTGGCTTCTGGGGCCATCCGGACCCGGACATGTTGGAGGTTGGAAATGGAAACCTGACTATCCCAGAGAACAGGGCTCACTTTGCGCTGTGGGCTATCATGAAGGGTCCTCTTATTATTGGAACTGCTGTACGTTTCCGCCCTTCTACTTATCTGGAGTCGGTGTATATATATATACTGACGAACAAAACACAACAACAGCTCAATACAATCAGCACAACCCACCTGGACATCCTGAAGAACAAGTACCTGATCCAATTCCACCAGGATCCGGTCTACGGCCGTTCCGCGCACCCGTATAAATGGGGCTACAACCCGGACTGGACCTTTGATCCGGCCCATCCGGCAGAGTACTGGTCCGGCCCGTCGTCTACGCTGGACGGGACGTTGGTTCTTATGTACAACTCCGAGAATCAGACTGCCACTCGTACTGCGACGTGGAGTGAGGTTCCTGAGTTGAAGGGTGGCAATGCCTATCAGGTTACAGATGCGTGGTCTGGGAAGCACCTGGGCTGTGTGAAGGATTCGCATAGTGTGCAGCTTGAGAGCCATGATGCTGCTGTTTTGGTTGTTGGCCATCGCTGCTGATGGTGAGGCTTGAACATGGATGTCGGGGGGTAGTACTAGCAATATCAGAGTATTGGAGAGCGGTAGTTTAATTTTTGTCTTTGTAGGCTTAAGACTAAGTCCTCCAAGTAGCTCCTCTAGCAAAGGGTCACCGTTAGATTACCCAGATGCTTCAAACGATATTGGCCATAAGAAACCAGGCACTTTAGTTCCAGAACTATAGGAGATCAAATTCATGCTTACACGCACTCGTGAGCATCGATGCAGGGATAATTGTCATTTCTATTCCAAGATGATCCGGTATGTCCAGGAGCCAATCTAACAAACGAAAAAGAGGTCCAACTCTTTCCTTGTGTAGAGGTAAAAGAGAGAAAAAAAAAACAACGCTCTCGTAGTCGTAACCTAGCATTGAAGCCGGGCGTTATGTGTGTCGTATCAGGGCCGACAAAAAGAAACAGCGCTGGCTGAAGAGTAGCACAACAAAGATAATACGTATATATATACACAAGATGGAACGAGAAAGATCAGTCCTTCTTGTTATTCTTATTCGGCGAAGAACTCGAGCTCTTCCGCTCCGGAGAGGGCGAGAGACTGCGCTCCCATTCCGCCATGAGCGTAGAAGCGGTACGCTGGAGTTTCGACGGTGTCAACTTGTTGAGGGCCGGCCAGGGGATGCCTTCTGTGACACTGTGAGGATCTGGCGCGGTGGTAGCGGCGGCGGCAACAGAGGAAGGATTCCAGTCGCCGAAGCTGAGGAAAGGAACAGGAGTCAGCGCATAACAAGGTTGTCATAGATGAAATCAGAAAAAGTCGAAATGTACCTAGCGCTCGTTCGAGGGCTACTGCCTTGCGTCCTGGGCGATTGCTCGTGCTTGGATGATTCAACCGTGGACCGGCTCGATGAGGGCGTGTGTGTCATCTTTTTGGGCGTGTCCCAGACATCCCAGTTGTCGGCCATATCTTCGTTATGGTCCTCCATTTTTTCGGCGGGGTTGCTGTCGAGTCGTTCGGCTGTTGGTTGTTCTTGGTGTTGTTCGTTCGCTGTCGCCGCGCTTGTTTGGGCGTGGTTGGTGTCGGAGGGGGCGCGGCGGGCGCTGTTCGGGGATTTCTGAGGGGTATCAACGCCGAATTCGTTCCAAAACGACTTGGAGATGTCGGCTGGCTTAGTGTCTTTACCAGATATCGTTGCCTCGGCCCCTAGGCCCCTCCCCCTGGACGATGACGATGATCGTGCCGCCGCCGATAGCCGGTCCCGACTCCGGGACTTGGATTTGGCGGTCGAGTCGCGCTTCCGACCGTTGGATGGAGACAATCTTTGTGATTGTGTTGCGTTGATCCCTTCTTCGCCGACAGTCGCCTGGCGGATGTCTTCCAGGAACGTCCAGAGCCCCTCTCGTAGATCCGTGGCCATCTGCTTGCCAGTGCGCAGGAAAGCCTCCCTCGAAGCGGGTGGCATCTGCTTTCGCCATTGTGCAAGTAAATGCTCTGGTATTTGACTCTCCTCGCCTGGCTGGACAACGGCAGAGGTATTGCTCCGTTCCACCGAGGGCAATGTGGCAGACCGAGGGGTGCGGCCAACGCGTTCAGACCCGGACGGGCTCGACTCGGTGCGTGGAGAGGTGCTGGGTGCCGTGACAGGTGACAAGAGGGATAGAGTACGTGTATGGGAGCCCTGGAAGACACGACGACCGTTGGCCGAGATCTTTGTGCCATTCGTGCCGGTGGCGTTGGAAACAGCCGCAGTAGCAGCAGTAGTCCGGATGCTATTACGGCGACTGAAGTCCCGACTGAGGCGGTCCTGTGACACCGACGAGCTGCCGACCGAGCTGAGACTTTGGTCGCGGCGGTGATGGTCTTTTTGTTGCTCGGCGCCGGCACCATCAGGCCCAATCAAGTCTGGGGACCTGAGCGGCTTCATCTGCTCTGCATGGTGGCTGATTTCTGTCTGTTTCCGTGATTTCTCTGACAACGCCCATTGCTTTTTTAACGTGACGAGTTCGGCCTCGGCCCGCTGCAGTTCCTCCCGAAGCTCCAGCACCCTGCGTTCCTGCGAGGCGATGGCCCGGAGAAAGTCGTAGCCATCGGCCTGGGCATCAAAGGAGAGCGGAGTGCCCGGAGGGAGAGCAGGAGACGGGCGAGTGGAGGGTTGTGTGATGGGGGTCATGGCGCCGGGCGACGCGGACACGGGCTCGGAGGGGGAAGCAAGCGTATTCAAGGTCAGGTTGACGGGGAAGTTGAGGGTCAGGCGTTTGGTATGGCGGGCAGCAGAGTTCCCTCGAGCTGCAGGGGGTAGAGAGGACCGTTTCTGGGCCAGCGAGGCGGTTGTTTGTTGGATGGGCGCGGACAGCGAGTCCGATGGCGAGTACGCATCCGGCGGACCATGGGCGAGATCGCCCGTTTCGGGGGGGCTCTCCATTGCGGGCCAGCCGAATGAAGAATGGGAGTTAGTAAGTAGAAATAATGATCAAGGATGAGAATTGGAAAGGAAAACAAAAGGTGGAGAGAAAGAGAAGGAGAGAAATAGTGAGGAGGTTGAGAACCCACAGCGGGTCGTTTTCAGGGGTGACACCGCGGGTGCTGAAGTCGATCTAGCTCCGGCACCCACTTCTATAGCGCTCCGATCATAGTTATTGGCACAGAAAAAAGAACAAAACAAAAGAAACGTTCATGTAGTATGTGCATATTCAATTGATAGTTGTACAGATGAGGAGAGATAAAAACAAGCAAGACTCGGATCCACTCCGGTCATATGGGAATCCGCGGGCTTCTCCAGATTGTTGAGCACAACCGGAAGGACCCTTCGCCATTTGTCCCTTCAGATGGTGGACGATGTATCCAGAAAAAATCAACGCCAGCAATGCATCCCTTCTATCGCAAAATCCCATGGCGCCGAAAGTGAAGTATCAAAGAAGTACAGACCGAGAGGCCTGAAGATGAACCGGGACGAACAACAGCACGTGGGGAACCACCGCCAGGCCGCGTTTACTCTTCCGAAGGCATCCTCATATAAGCATCAATAGCAGCGCTAAACGCCGCAAATCCCGCACAGCCGAGGGCAGCAGCCTGCGGACCGGCCTTAGCACCGAGAATCCCACCGGTGACACAACCAGCCGCGACGCTGTTGGTCAAGTCGTTCTTAGCGCGGAGGCCCTCAATGCAGCACTCGGTGCCTGAGTAGAGCGCACCGACAATGCCAAAGTTCTTTGCAGACGACCACGAGCGCGCGCGCATGTCTTTGAAGCCGCGGCGCACTTGCTCGCGCCAGGGTAAATCCGCGATGGCGGCACCTTGGGGGGTCAGACTAGAATCGTAGGCCATCTGCAGACAATTCGATTAGAGGAAAAAGAAAGTGGAAGAGGGTGGTGAGTCCTTACACTAGCCATGAACAGACCGAAGGCACCTCCGAGACCGAATCCCATCGTACCGGAGATGACGGTCTTCACGGGGCAGGATTCCATGCCAGATTGCATCTAAACCCTTGTTAGCGCATGCCGGGCAAGTTTGGTTGAAGATACTAAACACTAACCATCTTGACCATCGCCTGCTCCTGGTCGTTCATTCCCTGCATCCCATTCCCTGGTGTACCTCCCAGGCCACCCATCGGGGGCGTACCCATCGGGGGCGTCATGCCCGGAAAACTCATGGCCAAATTTGTTGCAGTGAGCTGTTGTCGCGTGGTGTGGTCCACCCGATCTGAAAGAAAAACAGAGTGAATGCTGGATGAGCTTCGGCGATGGCAATTCGCAAATTTAATTTTACGGCCGACTGCAACGACCAAAGCCGCAATAATACGCACGTGACATCGATCTATAAAAGGGCCCGAGCATAAAAACGTATATTCATTCGTAAGAAAACACTCCTGGTTATCGCCACAAATCCTGGCGACTGGTCCGTCTAGACCCCCCACTGCTCTTAGGGGACGAGAATTCATCGTCCGCCGGCACGGCTAGGAACCCGCCAAAGCCGTTACCTACAAGCACACTTTTGCGCGCATCACCTCCCCAAGATCGGCTCAACTGAGCTTCCTGGAAGCTCACTGGGCGCATGCGCGGTGTCCGAGGCCCTGGTCCTGGGTCGGGTTGATAGGGCGTGAATATCCACTCAAGCTCATCGAGGCCCTTGCTGTACACATTCAACGGTTGGGTGAGACCACCGCTACCAGGTCCGCCATCAAGAAGTCGAGGGGGAGGGGCAAGTAGCAGAGTATCTGGAAAGTTTGAGTCTCGAACATAGAGATCGCGAAGTGCCGGGAGGGACTGCGACATCAGTGAGGAAATCAGATAGGTGTAGTATGATGTGGCTGTCGGAGGCAGTCCGTGTGTTTCGGTCTCAGATACGATTTCATAATGCAGCAGTTGGAGAGACTGAGATGCAAGATGGGGTATCTGCTCCATGGGGAATGACCGGGAAACCTCTTGGACAACCACCAGACTCTCAAGATGCGGGGCCGCAGATAAAAGCTGATGCAAGGTTGATGGAAGAACCCCGGTTGAGGAGAGGGTCAGAGAACGCAACGCAGTTCGGCTTCCTGGAAGAGAAAGGACTGTGGCAAGCCCACCTGCCGTGACATTCGGGGTATCTCGAAGGGTGAGTCGCTGAACTTCCGGGAACGGTTGCATGGTCGGAGTTACGGCAAATGCATTGTCATCGAGCCAATCCAGATCCTCAAGAGTAAGATCACGAAGCCGGGGAAATGTGGCTAGACTGCTGCGGAGAATTGCCGCTTCTAATTGCACACCCGACAACTCCAGAGCCTCCAGATTGGCCCAGAGTTGGGTCCCC
Organism: Penicillium psychrofluorescens; assembly: GCF_964197705.1. Lineage (NCBI taxonomy): Eukaryota > Fungi > Ascomycota > Eurotiomycetes > Eurotiales > Aspergillaceae > Penicillium > Penicillium psychrofluorescens. Next base: position 4,266,702 of record NC_133441.1, read on the forward strand.
GGCAGACGCGCGAAGCTTCCCTCGGCGCCATGGCGATAAGTCATGCGACGAATATCGGGGCACCGCGCCATCAACTCTTGCTTGAGCGCTAGACACGAAGGCTCGTCACTGTACAGGCCCGTGGGCAGATCGACAAAGCGTAGATTGGGTAAAACGGAGATGGTGCGCGCAACATCGGCCTTGTTGGCCTCCCGGGTCATGTAGGGCATCCGGAGGGACAGAACCATATTCCCCAGGCCTTGTGATTCCCGAACAGATCGCATGAACTGCATAAGACGGGCCTGCGGCGCATCGATAGGTTCCCCGTTGCGGTCAAAGAAGGAGCGGCGCTTCCGCTTGGCGGCTAGTTGCACTTCGAGCTCACAGTAGTGGACGGGGTCGATGCGGACATTTGTATAGCTTTAAAAAATGTCAGATCCAATGCAGATGTTTACGAATGGGGACCATACAGGAGTGCGCGAGCTTCAAGGAGCCAGCGCTTGGACACCAGCGCGCAATGCGCCAGGTCGCGCATATCACACAGCATACAATCATCGGTCATGGACTCCTCGGAGGAGTCATAAGAGTTGTCGACAGCATGAGGACAGACAAAGACGAAGATGCGCGTCAATACCGGCCGGGGAAGGTGTCTGGTCCAGTCAGGCCCGAACGTGTCCGGGGAGAATGTGTCGGACGCGCTCCCCGCACTCGCTCTAGGGCGACGAATCCGGTCCAAGAGGCCCATCCTGAGAGGCTAGGGGGAAGAAAACATAGAGAGAGGAGAAGAGCAGAGAAGAGAGAAGGTGAGGCGAAGTGAGAGAAGAGAAAAGGGAGAGGCAGAAAGCGAGAGAACAAAGCGAAGAAGACAGAGGATGAGGGAAGATGCCGGCCGCTGCAGGGATGAAACATCGGTGTCTTCGCCATAAATAAACACGACCTTAACCGAACAACCTCACTTTCTTTCTCTTGAACCCATTTTTTGAAGCCAAAGAAAGCGAACTATACCGAAACATAAATAAAGATGGACATGACATCATGGCTGTTGGTCAACCGGGTTGTTTTCAAGCATATCGCTCTGCTTCGGAACTCGAACCATTTACATCGTGTCTCTGCCATTATTCCTCAATCTTGTCTGCCCCATTTCGAGAGTCTACTCTTTCTGGGCATCTAGTATAAAAGGGACTATCACCAGTCCTTTTAAACTTCGCTCCTCACGACTAAAATGGACAACCCTCTAGAACACACCGTCGAGAGCGAGCCCTGGAAGTATCGCCCGCCATACCAGATCCACGATCCCAAGGAGTTCGGCCCGGTCAAGTGGCGCGCTCACTGCCAGTGCGGCAAGGTTTCGTACATGCTGAAGCGTGAGCGGGCTCTCGACGCGAAATACTGTCATTGCCGTGGGTGCCAGGTCCTGCACGGCGCGCCCTTCCAGTGGGCCGCCATCTTCCACAAGGAGGATGTCTCATTTACCAAGGGAGCCAGTGGATTGGCCTTTTACTCGTCCAGCCACAAGTCGCAGGAGTACGAATTGCCCACCAAGGTGTCGTGTGCATTCTGTCACTCGCCGATCATGGACGAAGGTCGCAACGTCTGTCTCCTTTTCCCGGAACTGATTGACCTGACTGGATCGGATGAGGAAAAGAGACGGAAACTAGGAGCCTTTAAGCCGACGTATGCGTGCCGTCACGGGTGTTGTCAGTTTCTTTTGCTAACTCATCTTTCTAGATGCCATATCTTCTATGAGCAGCGCGTGCTCGATATTGAGGATGGATTGCCCAAGTGGTCGGGCATTGACAAGACTAGTTCTCTGCTAGATGACCGTGGCTGTAGGCTCCAGCAGGAATAATATGTGACATTAGCATTGGCATGATCAATTACGACTGCGTGTTTTGTTTTTAGACTTGGGGAGAGTGTTGTTATAAGGCTGTTGCTTTGAGGCACTCGCGAGATACCTTGTGGCGATAAGACAGCTCGTCCGCAGGGTACCTATTTTATACTTCTACGGATATGGAACTTGTATCAATTGATGCTATTGTGCTGGTCCATCCCGACCCTCGCGATGACATCAGCCCCCCACCCCCACGCTCCCACTGACTGACACCACTCCCTTCTTTTCTTCATACCTCCTCTCGACATCCCAGCACAACACCACACAACACCACAATGTCCTGGTTCCAAAAACAATTCACCCTCCCCCCACGCAGCCGCGGCTCGTACCTGATCACCGACCATGTCCTCACCGAGCTGCCCGAGATCCGCGACTACAAAGTCGGCATGCTGAACCTGTTCGTGCAGCACACGAGCTGCGCCATCTCGCTCAATGAGAACTGGGATGACGATGTTCGTGCCGACATGAGCGATGCGCTGGATCGCATCGCCCCCGAGGATCGCAAGGGGACGCTGTATCGGCATTCGGCTGAGGGCGAGGATGACATGCCGGTAGGTTTTTTTTATTTTGGTCTTCTCCTTCTGATCAAGGTTTAATGGCTCATTGGTTTTTGGTTGGTCAGGCTCATGTCAAATCCTCCCTTGTCGGCGCCTCGGTCAATATCCCCATCACCAACGGCCGCTTGGCCACCGGCACCTGGCAGGGAATTTGGTATCTTGAATTTAGGAAGAGCCGGCATTCAAGAAAGGTGGTAGCCACCATCCAGGGCCAGAAGGCGTGACTCGATGCGGGAGCGCGAGGAAATCTGTGATTACCTTACAATGGGATGGTTGTGAAAGGCTACAGTAGAAACAGTACAGCAGAATACAAAACACCACACTTCGTCCATCAGCAGATCGAATTGATCAATATTCTGTACATGGCCTCGGGCCCAAATGATATAAAAACAAAAATTAAGAAAACGCCGACAAAAGGAAGACTGATGCCAGTGTCTCTATCGCTGCTCCAATGATCCCTCCGTGACCCGCTGGGCCTCGTTCACCTCCGCCGCATCGCCGGTGGGCTTGAGCGGATAGCTCGTAGCGGGCAGAGACTCAAGGTAAGCGCGGTGCTGCTCTTGGGCCTGAGGGGAGAGAGAGAGAGAGAGAGAGTCAGCACAGACCCTAATTGAAACGAAGCAATCGGGGCGAGACTTACAAAAGGCACACCGCAGTACCCGCAGGTCGCAATATCGGGCTTGTCGGTGTTGATGAAGATCTTGGGGTGACCCAGGGGACCACCGCCGCCGTCGCAGCTGACAACCTTGGACTTTGTCCAGCGCACGGGTTGCTTGTGGATGAGGTCAATGGCGGCCATGGGTTGGGGCTAGTTCGGTCAGTACAATTCCGTCATTCATCAATCCCAATCGCGCTTCAGGGATAACCCACCTGGGCGGACATGATGGTCTGCTCAAAGCGAGGGCCCGTCATGGCCTTCTCTCGCGGCTGCTGGCTGGCAGCCCACGTATTGGCCCGGTTGGGCGCCTGCATGCTTCGAATGCGCTCGCCGACCTCGGGGTCCTCCTGCAGAGAGTAGTCTGCCTCTCCCATCGAGTCGACTGGCGTGGCATTGGTAGCGGAGACATTGGGCTTGGGCGCCCGTGGGGTCGGGTCGTTCGGCTGCATGGCATTCTCGGACAGGCGAGGGATGGTGGAGGTATAGCCCCGGACGAAGCGCGGACGGGCCGCAGCAGCCAGAGTAGTGAGTCTGCGACCGCAGGACATCATGGTGGGCGGATTGGGTCCAAACTGGGGATAGACAAGAGTAGAGAGGTGGTGTGCCAGGAGAGCGAAGAGGTCGGGTGGAATAATCCGCGTGTGGTTGGGTGGTTCACCGCCTTGATTTGGCCGCCTTTTCTTCTTCAACTCCAGTAAATTAATTTATTGCTCACAACCACTGCCCACCATGTCCTCACCGGCGAGGTCCGAGAAGACCATGTCTTCGCGTCTGTTGACGATGAAGGTATGCTCTCATTTCCATCTTACCAATGATCAAAAAATTGACAACGCATATCTACAGTTCATGCAGCGGGCTGCAGCGTCCGCCGCTGCGAAAGAAGCTCACACTTCAGCGTCCGAAGACAGCCTTCCTTCTACTCCGAAAAGGCCCCGACTGTCAGAACAGAACAGCCCGGCCACCCCACGCACAAGTGATTTGGATGCCATCTCCGCCGCGCTAGCCGCAGAAGAAGAGAAGCGCCGAGAAGCCATTGCGCGCCAGGCGGCAGAGGCGGGCGAATCCGAATGGGTGCTGGATATCCCACCCGCTACAAACCGCAATGCGCCGCAGCCTCTCGTGGTAGCGGCGGACTCGTTAGATGCGGACGGTGATGTCGGAGCTGGGGGCCGAAGAGCTTATGGAAACTTTAAGCGCAAACCGCGGACGGTCAGTATTTATGCTTGGGTTATAGAATGCTTGCTAATTTGTAGCAGAGTTACATTTCTCAGAGTGAGGGCCAATCAAACAATAAGGAAGGCGCAGAGGGACAAAACTTCCAGAACCCGACGGACCCTGCCGGAGTCCAGGAATTTATCGATAATGAATCCGCCAAGGCAAAGAAAAAAGAGAAAGCGAAGATGTCATCCCAGGGGGTCGATCTGAAGAACCTAACGAGTATCTCCGGCGGCAGCTCGCGACAAGGTGCTCCCGAAACTACGCCGAAAAAGAAGAAGAAGCGCAAGAGCCGGTAGGCGGGGACTATATCCTGTGTTGCAAGTTTGGAATTAGCGTTTTTCGTGTGCATGGTTATAGGCGTCTCGGGCATTTTATCTCTTACGAATTCATGTCTCTTTCAGTTCTATATTAAGGCTAGGGACGTCTTGTTTCTAGTCCGTAGGAGGCACAGCGTACTATTCCACCGGCATGAAGCATGGAATCGTCCAAGCTCGATATCTCTATAATTCCAGTCCCAGAAACCCTATATACAGCACACAAGCACCTCATCAAAGCTTCGCCTTGTCCTCCCTCTTCTTCCTCTCCCAGCTCTTCTGCGTCGCAAAATTCACCGCGAGATTCCACACCGCAACGCTCGCACCCACCGGCGGCGCAACGAGCAGCACCCACGCCCACCACCGCGGACTCGACGCCTGAATTTCCCGCATTGCAACGGTGACCGCACGCTCCAGCTCCGGCTTATCGGCGTCATTCCACACCACCACGCCGCGTTTGGAGGCCGTGCCCCGGAACTCGGCCTGCTCGGCCTTGGTCAGCACGTCGCCCTGGCTGCGTACTCGATGCTCCGCGTCCTCGGCTGTGAGATAGGAGTCCCGGGCGCGGAGGCGGGACATCTGTACGGCAGGGTCATGCACGCCGACCACGACCACCGTGCCGCAGATCAGATCCATCCCGCTCTCAAAGAGCAACGGAACATCCAGAACGACGGCCCACTGCCCGCGCACATAGTGCCAGATCAGTGCCTTGTAAACCTCCTTCCGCACGGCAGGATGCACGATCCCATTCAGCACCGCGCGATCGCGTTTGCGCTCCTCGCTGACGCCGAAGACGCGGCGGCCCAGTGCGGGGCGGTTGAGGGGTTTGCCTGCCGGGTTTGATGGAGCATCTTCTAGCAGTAGGTCTGGTGTGGAGGTTCCGAAGTAGTTCACGATCGCTTTGTAGCCGGGGGTGCCCGGCTCGACGACTTTGCGCGCGAGGAGATCCGCGTCGATGATGGGGAGGCTGTATGGTGGTGAGGAAAGGATGTTGGAGACAGTTGATTTGCCGGTAGCGATGGAGCCTGTGAGCCCGATGATGAGCATGGTGATGGCGTTGGGTTTGGGTTTGGAAGAGAGAGAGAGAGAGAGTTGGAGCAGTTGAAGCGGTAAGTCGGAATGCGGGGAGATCTGAGAATCTAGATTCTTTGCCGAGGTTGGTCACGAAGTATACATTTACAATAAGGAGGGATATCGTGAGGTATATGCTGTTCACTATGGTCGTTATGATTGGAGTTTGATTTTGATTTGATTTGGTTATATTCAAAAGATCTCCATTTAGATCCAGTCCAAAACACCCAACGCCACGCTATACACAACTCTACAATTGACAAGAAAATGTTATGACTCCGGCATTCCATGGCTCGGATCTTGTTTCTGGCCCTTCCACCCAATATACGGCCATCCCTTGGGCAGCGACGCATAAGGCGGCAGTATATACCGCCCATCGCAGGCCCCCTCCCACGGACAGGACAAGTCGCAGAGCCCGAAGACCTTGCAGTAGCAGTGTTCTGCGTTAGGGCAGTGGACTGCTTCTTGGCCAAAGATCACTAATGAATCAATTATCAGCAAAAAATTCTCTTCAAAGGTTGTTCCCGAGAGAGGGAGAGAGAGAATGGAGAACATACTATGCCACGAATACTCCATAATCCGCCCGCTCAAATCATCCGGCAACGAGGTCTCCGCCAACCATGTCCGGAACTGCTCATAATCACTCTTTGGTCGTTCTCTTACTTTTGAGCGCGTCACCCCGAACTGAGCGCAGCACGACACACCCACCATGTCCGGGACTGGCGTGTCGGGAAACAGCTCCATAAATCCATCCTTGAAGTATTCCCCCGCGTGTACGGCATTGCGGTGGGTGTCCGTTAGCGGATGGATCTCGCCGGGACAGCCGAGTGTCCAGACGCAGCGGATGTTGACGTAGCCCTGTTGTTGGAGGTAAGGGATCTGGAAGTTGCGCAGCATGGGGACGCCGTCGTAGTAAGGGTCGTCGTTGTGCCATTGAAAGCGCTGGGAGTGGATGAAGAGCATCGTGTCGGGCAGGGTATCGTAGTGGTCGATAATGTACCTGTTGGGTTGAATATGAGCTTGAGCTGGGTGTCTAGGAATCAAGAGACCACTCACGTCAAATACACCATCGACTCGCGCCCTTTATTCAGCGTCACCGTCAAGGGCGCCTGCTTGTCGTCCACCACATAGACACTCTTGGTCCAATCCGGGAAGAACTCGTACAGCCACGAGGTATTGTCGTCCTTCATGCTGGCCACCACCAGCTCTTTTCGTTTCCCGGACGCGGTGTCCGGCTTGTCGGTGCCGCGCTGCTGCGCATAGCTGCCGCGGTCTGTCCGGGCGGGGTTCTTATGAGCGGGTTGGAAAAAGAAAAGGTAGATGGCGAGCACAATGCCGACGGTGGTGAGGATGGCCTTGATGCGGTTGCGCCGGCGAGGACCCTGGGGTCCGCTGGGAGCGAACAGCATGGTGGGAGACAGAAGAGGGCTAGACGAGCATATCGCAGGGCTGTCGGGAGATGATTGGGGAACCAGTCGAGCCAGTCGAGTCCAGGTGTGAAGTTGAAGATGCAACCTCGATTGGAGCCGGAAACGTGTCGGCGCCACACCTCAGCCACATGATCGTCACGCCCCTTCCGCTTCTATACTACGGTCGGTACGTGTGTAAATTCGCACGTTAGGATTGCTTGTCTGATCTGGTCAGACCCGCTGTCTGCTCGTCATTATAACCGCTACCAACTATATATTTACTGACACGCATCAACGTCCTCAAAGTACCACTTGTGCGCCTCAATGCTTGCACCGCTCGTGCCAGCATTACCCGAATCCGAGCCCACGCCCTGAATCACCTGGATGGTCGAGGTGGTCACCGTCACATTATCGCCGCTGGTAATCCAGTACTCCGGGCTAGGCTGGGAGAACCCAAACGACGCCGGCGGCAGCTTTGGCACAATGTCATCCGTGTGCGTGACGCGCCACAGGCTGCCCTGGTTAGTGATATAGGTAGCCAGCGCGGCATTGCCCACGCGCGGCTCGCCGTACGTGTACTACCAGAGACGTCAACCATCCAGGTCAAGACTAAATGCAACTCAAAAAGAAAGAAAATCACTCACCAGGCTCGGCTTGTACCCGGCATTCCGCAGCGCAGTGCCCCCCAGCACCGCCAGCGCAGCGCCAAAGCTGTGGCCCGTCAGCACCAGGGTGTAGCCCGGGTAGTCCTTCATGGCCGAGTCGATCTCGGACGTCAGCTTGGCCGACACTGTGTCCCAAGACTTCCAGAAGCCCGTGTGCACTTCGCAGCCGCTGCACAGGGTGCTGTTGCTCAGGTCGAAGTTCAGATTGGCGATCCAGGTGCCGAGCGTGCGACTGCCCCGGAAGGAAAGAACCAGCAGCTTGTTGGTGTCGTCGGCGGCCAGGAAGCCAGCGACGTCGCCGTATTGCGTAGAACTTGTAGACAGTCAGTATTGATTTCTTTGGATAGAGGGCTCTGTACATACTCGTCGAATGCGTATAATGGCGCAGCCTTGGCTGTCTGGACCTCTGGGCAGTTTCCTGCGGCACAGGACAGAGTCGTGGCCGATGAGTTGATATTGTTGGAACAGTACGACGCAGCGGAGTACTGCGCGAACAGGTCCAACTGGTCCAGCGTGTCGGAGGAGATGTCTGTTGTTTTAGGTTAGTTAAGGTCAGGCTGGGTTTCCTTCTCTCTCACCTCGTCGCGTCAGGCCCGCGGGCAGGGCCGTCGACAGCGAGGCCAGAGCGATTAGGGTCCAGAACAGCATGTTGACACTACAACAATAGAAAAAAAGAGGAAACTGCCAGCTGGGCTGGCGGACAGGGAACCCCTTCGTATGCAAATACTATACAGTCCGCCAGTGAGAGCGGGGGTCACATTGACTAGGACCGGGATCGGATCTGAGTGGTGGGCAGAAGGATGCGATCGACATTCCTGCCTGCGATCACGGTTGCATTTTGAGCATGAGAGTGGAAGGGGCGGAAACTGTAAAATAGCAAGGCAAAAATGGATGAAGAATGCATTCATAGGTGAATAGTGGAAGTAAAGACCGGAACTCCGATGGGTCAGTTTATTAGGGCTGGCGTACGGTAAGTCTACTACTGCCCACCACCAGCATCGGTCATTCCCGTATCCTGTCCATCCTCATCACCCCCCGCCAGCACCTTGGACCGCGGGATCTGGTTTTCGTCCAGTGGAGTCCCCGGCGTCACCGCCACCACATTGTCATTCTCATCCACAAACTCAAAGTTGTACCGCGACAACAAATGCGGGATCGCCGACAGCTGCGGGCCGTAGCGCGCCGTATTGTCGTATAATTCGAACAAGGGCACGGCAAGCAACTTCATGTTCTTGGGAACGGAGAGTACCTCTATCGAGCCCGACGTAAGCAAGTGCGGATCAAACCAATGGACGGGAGGGGGACGGTACTTTTCTTCGGCAGCTGGATGAAATACAGCTTCTTGCACTCCTTCGGCCGTGTAACGTGCCCCGGCAGGAAGGGGTACATGAACGTCTCGAAATTCGGTCGCCACCACTGCGCCAGCGTGTCGCCAATCTCCCAATCTTCGTTGACGCCCTCGCCTGAGAACTGCGAGCCGACGGGTGCCAGGCGTTCGTTCAGGCGTTTCTTGAATCCGTCCACTTCGTCGTCTTCGTGGCTGAGGTAGTCGCCGGGTCTGAACGAGCATTAGTATCAGAGCCAAAAACGGCGAGGGAATGCAGCATACAGTTTGAAAAAGGCGTTGGCAATCTGCAGCATCAGGACGTGTGGATGGTTATGTTCATGGCAGACCAGCACGCCCTCGCATGTCCGGCGCATGCCATGCACGTCATAATGCTCCTCCAGGCGCTTCAGCCGCGCCAGCACCGACGGGTCCTCCTCAGGCTGCGTCTCCTTGGTGCCGAACGTGTAGTTGGACAGTGGGTAAAGGCGGATGGTTTGGGGTTGTTCGGCAGAGAAGTCTTTGGGGACGATCGGTCTGGATGGATGCGTGTGAGTTAGCTAGTGGTGAGAGGGGAGAAGCACAACAAACTTACGGGCGAGCACTTTTGATCGCCGTAGCTGTCGAGGTCGACATGCTGCGCAATGGGGGAGAAAACACAGGGAGCAAAAGAGTCGGAGCTGGCGATGCGCGTGTTATCGCTATCAAGGGTGACCGCCTGCCCAATTGAGAAGTATAGAAAAGAGTGTAAGGAAATGTAGAAGGAGACAGAGAGAGTAAGGATAAATTCATTTATCGTCTGCAGTAACGGTCTTCGTCTAGGTTATCAAACTCCCCCTATTATATACGTATCACCCCCCGATCCCATTTCCAACAACTCGACAAGATGTACCGCTCCCCTATCCTCACAGCTTCGCATCAAAATCCTCATACTCGCTCAGTTCCGACGTCGCCACCGGCCCTGTGCTCACCGGCAGTCGGGCTTTGAACTTAGGCACGTCCGTAATGGTCACAGCCTCCGTAGGAGCCGCATCACCATTAGGCGTGGAAGAGGACGGATCCAGGCCCACCTGTCTCAATTGCAGACCCAGATTCTGCTCCAGACGGTCAACCGCTGACGCGATCTGCTCCGTTGACAGGCTCACCTCCGTCGCCAAGAACGTCTTGACCACAGATATAACCTGCGAGCTGTCCAGAGTCGACATGTCCAGCTGCTCAAATGCCGTGCCGAGGCGAGCGGCGTCCACGGCAAGTCCGGCGGCTTCCAGCTGTTTGTCCACCACCTCGACCAGGTGAGATCGTTTCTCAGTGGGCTTAGAATCGTCCTCGTGGGCAACAGACTGCGCATTCATGTGGATAGAAAGCTTGGCCCGCTGTGCGGATGACGGGTCGATGTACTGCCGGTAGAAAGAGACGAGGTCGGCTTTGGTCAGCGTGCGAACATTGGCCGCGTCGGTCTCATGCTGCAAGAAATCAAAGTACTCCGACCCAATGTGCGACCAGAACCGAGTGGTCTCCGAACCGAGGTTCTTGAGTTTTTCGAGACGCTTGTTGACCACGCTGCGCTTGTGGCCCTCGAACTCATCCTCGGGCATCGCCTCCAGAATCGGACCGAACTCGCGCAGGAACGAATCGATGCGTGTCTCCAGGTACTGTGCGGTGCGTTCGCTCTGGATAATCACACGGTAGCCCATGGTCGTCGCATTGAACCGCGCGCCACTCCAGACCACATACCCGAGCTGCTCCTTGCTCCGCAGTTGGTCAAACGCCGGCTCGTCGGTCATTTGCGCAAACAGCTGCAGTTTTGCGCGCAGTGTGGCGTCTGAGAAGAGACCCATATACAAGTAGTACTCGATGCAGTGGTTGACATTTGCCGGGTCCTTCAGAGTCCGCGGGTACACGTAGTTACTGCCAGGCGGGAAAACCATGTTGCGTCGCAGGTACCACTGTGAGGGCGGGAGAGGACGCGCCTTCAACGCCTTCTCAACCGTGTCCGTCATGCGAAGTGCATCCTCCTTGTACAGGTTGCCATGGACCAAGGCTTCGATGTGTATCTGTTCAAGCAACTGCGGGTAGAACTTGGTGATGTCATCTGCTTCGATGTGCTCGAGCTCTTCGATATACTGCTCATTGATCCAACCCCGTTCAGACAGCAGATACCGGGTATAGTCACCGACCTGGTAGAAAGGCTGTTGGTACTCGGTATTCCGGAACGCCCGCGACAACCGCTCTTTGATAATGGCGAACCGTTCCTCTTTGACCACCAGGTCACGCATGGTAGAGAGCAGCTTATCCAGCAGCACAGACATCTTGTCATTGTACCCGCCCACGGAAAAGTCAAGTCCCAGAATGTTGGCAGATAGGTGGTAGTCCAAGCCGGCGAGCTCGGCATCATAGGAGTACTCATCCAGAGAATCCCTCACCAACTCACAATAGAGCTTCGTCTTGATCAGGTTGGCCGGCGTGGCCCACACCAGAGGGCTGCGAAGCGTAACATCCATCGTGCCCTTGGGAACCCAGAACCGGTCGTCCTTCTTAAACCACAGGCGGACTCCTTCGTCATGTCGAATCATCTTCGGGGTCTTGGCCGGCTCCTCAATCTCTTTCTTCTCGACAGACAGTCGAGTTGGCACGAACTCGTTCGGATGGGGCATGTGCACGTCGGACGTGCGAGAAGCCGCACTCGATTCCAGAGCCTTTTGGATTCCACTCAAAAAGTCCTGAGGAATCTTTTCAACCTTGTATTCTGTGCCGTACCACTTCTCCTTCTGATCCCAAGTTCCAGGGAACTCCTGAGACACAATAATAAGGCGGAAATTGTCCGCCCGGAGATAGGACAGAGCTTCCTTGATCAAAGTAGGATCGAAGCGCCGCAACAGCGAGCCACTCAGTAGCCACTCACGGCGCATCGGCTTCTGCATGACACTGCTCAACCGACTGGTGAACCGACTAGCCGGGGTCTTCTGCTTGAAGCGGAAATCAACTTCCGCCAGGTTCTTCATCTCGTCAAAGATCCATTGCTCCGGCTCGCGCTCCTTGATCATGGAAATATACTCAAAGATAACCTTGGCCACTTCTTGATACTGCTTCAAACCCTCGGGCGTCAGGCGCACCGAGACGGTGAAAAATGCCGATCCAGGACAGATCGGCATCGCGCCCGCCGACAAGCCATTAGCCCATCCCTTGGTCTTGAGGTACGACAGAACACTGCCTGGTCCCTCATGGCCGATCAGATGACCGATATACCGACTGGGTTGGGTGTCGTTCATATCCTCCTCATCCAGAAATGGGAAATACAAGTCCATCGAGCGAGTATCCATAACGGGTTTGGCAAAGACTTGCGTGCACATATCCTCCTCTGAAAATGGCTGGACGCCATCCCAGCGATTCTGGGTAAGGTTTTTGTTTTCCACACCGCTGAACAACTCGCAAACCCATTGTTCCAATACGTCCAGCGTCTCCCGACCCAAGACCACCAGTTTGGCCCGGTTGGCGGAGTAATGCTGTTCATAGAATTCGATAAACTTACTGCGGACTTCCAGACCGCGTTTCTGCGGATCATCTTTCAGAGTCTGCAGATTGCCGGTCGAAAAGTGACTGTATGGGTGTGCAGGGTTGGAGAGAGACTTGTTCAGCTGCATCAACCGCCACATGTCACTCTGGAGGTTCTTCTTGTTCTCTGAATCGACCGCCCGTAGCTCACGGTCTAGGGTCGACTCTAGGAACAACGGAGACACAAAGAACTGGGCAAAGCGATCCAATGCGCCATACAGCGGGGATCGGGAGTCGGATTTCTCACTTGACGATTCACTGACGACGCCTTTTGTATCATTCGCAGATTCCGCGGGAGTGTTTACCCCGCTGGACTTTGCGTCACTCGAATCTCCTGTGGCGGACACCTCGAAAAAATAATTTGTCTCGGTGGCGGCGGTGTAGGCATTGGAAGATCCCGAATGAGATGCGAGGTACTGGTTGTAGGCATTTTCCTTGGGATACTTCTTGGTGCCCATGAAGAGCAGGTGCTCAACGGCGTGAGCCATACCGGGCATGTCATTTTCATCGGAGAAGTTCCCCACATTGACGTTGACGGCGGCGCTGGCCTTGTCGGTGTCTGGGTCGTGAACCAGAAGCGCCTCCAGCTGGTTGGGCAGCCGAATCACACGGTAGGACCGATCATCGAGCTCCGGCTTCTCCAGACGTTCTGTGAGGCACTCGACCTGCGGCATGGTTGGGATGGAGGGCTGAATGGCAGCGGTAAGAGGACGGGTGGGATGCGAGAACGGGCGGGTAAGAGGTGAATAGCGAAAGGGGATCAGAGTCGTGATGTGTGGCAGCAGAACCGAGCGAGTCGTCGGATTGCAAGTGAGACCTCTGTACAACAGCAGTGCCGAGGACCTTGGAGACATGCGAGGAGCAAGAATGCCCGGGAGGAAGGAAAGGCGGAGGGGGAGGGGGGGGGGGGGGGGCGCAGGGGATGCCGCAGTCAAGAACAAAGAAAACGACGATGAATCTTTAGGCGAGCGAGTGAGAGAGAGAGATCTGAGCGAGGCAGCAAACGTGTTGCGGCGAAGCGCCCACCGGCAACGTGATGCGGCTGCCGTAATGCGGCGCAGACCGAAAGGCGGTCAGGTCAGCATTAACAACCCCAGGAACTATAGAACTCGAAAGAACTGGCGGGCGTGAACTATTAGTTATACAATATAGCTTATTGCTCTTCCACTATCACACGTTGCGTCACATCAAGACTTGAAATCATTATGCATTGACTACTACATACATATTCGGGGAAGATATCTCTCTCTCTCTCTTCCGCACCCTCATCATCTCTGTCAATATAATTATCCCCCATCCACCTTCATCTAGCACTCAGCAGCGCACAGCGTCAGAGTGATGTTAGCAGCAGGGCCGCAGACCTTGGTCTGGCTGCCAACAGGCGAAACACCAGACGCCCAGCAGATTTCCGGGCAGCTCGGGTTAGAGGTCTTGACGGAGAGCTTCTTGCCGGAGAAGGGGTCACCGAAGACATCAGACAGGTCGTACCAGAGGTTATTGCCGTCAAGGGTGTAGGCAAAGTCGGTCTGGGGGGCGCCGGTGTACAGGCCGTTGACGCCGCGAGTGATCTTGATGGCGACACCACCGGACTCGGAGTCGTAGTGCACTGTCTCCATGAACTCTTCACCCGGCTGGAGGGTGTGCTCCGGGCCGACGGAACCACCGACGGACCAGAGGTGGACGGCAGCCAGGCAGTTGTTCACGACGATGGCTTCGCCGGCGCTGGCGAGGGGAGCCAGGGCGGCAAGGGTGGCGAGGACGGTAGAGAAGTGCATCGTGATGGTTTGAAGTTAAGCGAGTGAATATTTATTAGAGATGTATAGTTCAGATGGACTGGATGAGGCTGGATGATCAGTTCAGTCGCGTGGGTTGAAGCCCTTTATATACTTTTTTTTCCCCTTCTTCCTTGTATACTGGCAGTCCTCAACGGACGCCTGAAAACGAATCATGCCCGACAAAGACGGTGAACAGCTCAATACCTGATTAGCAGACATGTTGAAGCGATCCGTATGGTGCTCGCTGTTTTTTCCGAGACATTTGTTTTTCTCCCATGGCGAGAGGTCAAGCATCACTGCGCCCCGCAACGTGGCCGAGCGTCTGGGATACGAGCAAGACCAAGCGACAAGTCACTAACCCTACCCGGGCGATAGCGTGAGGTATATATATGCATGTCTCTAGGCAGGCCAAGAGCTCTTACCCCAGCTTGGGGCTCCAGCACACAGATGCTTGCCAAGAGTGGGAGGACCCTGAACTGTTCGTACCGTAGCGCGGCCGGAACGAGGCGCCCGGGCCAATACAGATGCAGCAACTGAGACACAGTTACATCCACAGGCACCGTGCAGACTGCTACATCGAACAGTCCGGTTGGCCGTGTCTTTGGGAGCTCTGACATCAGACTCGGAGACTAAAAAAGTGGCGTGGAGGGGTCAACGAGCAAAATAAGACTCTCCACATCCGTGGTAAGCCCTACCTCGGGAGCTATTTTTATCGGACTGTAAAACCAATATGCATCGGGCTAGCTTTCCTTTAGGCACAGAAGTAGGAAAACCCAAAGGAAAAAAAAAAAAAAAAGGGAATCGCATTCTGCTTACCCTCTCCCCCGCACACGCCATCCCAGATCAGAGTAGCAGATGTAAGCGAGAGACAAAGACAGGTCAAAAAAGAAAAGTAAAGAAAGAAAAAACTAGTCTTCCATGTTCGAATCCTTGCCTTCCTCCTCCTCCTCCTTCTCAACACGCTCAACGATAAACTTAAACACCTCGTCCTTGTGGAGCTGGAGCATCTCACTCAGTCCCTCTTGAGGCGACCGGACCAACTGTCCGTAGCGCTTGGCTCGTCTGCGGTCCGGCTCCCAGACTCCATGGGTGTGTGAGGCAATAACGAGCGAGTTCTCGCGGTACCATTTCGACAGCCAAACCTGCGTGTGGGAGGTGACTGCACGCACGGGGTTCTTGTCGACGAATGAGATCACTCCGCTCACGCGCTGGTACAGGCTTTCTGTTGAGGGATCAGTTATGGGTGCTCGATGTTTGCCTTTGCTTTCCGGAAGGCCGGTGTTAGGCGTACCTCGATTGATCAGGAGACTAGAAATCCCGGTAAAAGATTCACCAACCCCGAGGAAGAAAATCTTCCGTATCGGGTTTGGTCTAGCGAGCATGTCTTAGCGCTGGATCCAATCAGCCATGAAGCCACTTACTCGATGTAGTTATCCCATATGTAGCCCGCCAGATCCTCCGTGGCACTAGGGCGGTCCGTGTCGTTGTCCTCGTACTGATAGGAAGACTGTTTGTCGTGATTTAGCAGAGTTTCCCAGATACGAAAGTTCCGACTGACCGAGGGTTTGGTCACATGTTTGGGAATGTTGACATCAATGACAGCATAGCCCTGGCGAGTGATCCATGTGATGTACTCCTTTGAGACATCAGCCTAGGGTAAATTAGCACGGAATAGGCCTTCCGTCTCCAGGAGGCCAGTATACTTACCAGCCAACAATTGTGGAGCTCCAGTTTGTTGTTGACAGGGTCAGGCTGGCCGATGAGTTCAGGTCTAGATGGGTTAGATTGAAACCTTCAAGTCCGGAAAAGAAAACCCTACGGATCATGGAAGTAGACAATAAGTGGGACCGCTTCGTTGTAGTTGGGGCTGCAGGAGCGTTAGACTCAAAAATCGGGTTATTTGATGCCGTACGCTTACCTCGCTAGAACTTGGTTCTCGAATGATTTGGAAACGCCCTTGCGATAAACATACAGCGACGTGAGCTTGAAGCTATCGTACAAGTCCTTTGCTTGGTGCGCGCGAATAGCATCCGTAGAGCTGTTAGCTAGAAAAATCTCATCTCTTAGGGCTCGGCCGCATACCGTGTAACCGTTCAGCCCAAACAGGATGGCCATTTGGCCCCTTGGGATACATACACTTCCACCAACCAGACTGAATCGCCATGACACGCCGGACAGTCTTGATTGCCGACGGGGTTGGACCGGCACCCTGCAAGCGCCCTGGGGACTCACCCATCAGGGTCTTGGTGACCGCCAATGCCGATTTCGAGATAGACCGGAAATTATATCCACCCTTTCAACCAAGTCAGTAAAGGTTTCACATGAAAGCTCATTATACAAACCTCTAAGCACACAACAACCTTGCCATTGGCGAGAGACATGAGCATGTGCGTCATGTGAGAGTAACAGGATGGCGAGACAAAACAGCCACCCAGTACATCGCCGGCGGCGGCATCAAAGCCGGCCGCAACTGTATATGGTTAGAGGAAACCCCCACAATGAGGAAACATAGACTTACTGATGATGAGATCCGGATTGAATTCCTCAGCAATGGGCATCACAACTTGCTGGAAAGCAAACATGTAGTCGCCGTCTCCCATGCCCTGCTCATCCCAGGGTATGTTGATGTTCCTAAACAAAGTCAGTCAACGAACAAAATCTCTGATGGACCAACTTACATGCCGATTCCAGCTCCATCACCATTGTGGTCCCAGCCTCCTTCCGGGCCTCCAGGGTAGAAATCGCCGTTCTTGAAGACGTGGATAGAGATGTAGAGAACATTGGGATCATCGTAGAAGGCTTTTTGGATGCCATTACCTGTTGTATTGTGAGGTTCTTGGTCAATCAAATGTGTCGTCCTAACATACCATGGTGAACATCCCTAGATATGGATCAGCATGAACAAACTTGACATCTTGGCATCTTGACATGACAAACTTACCAGTCGAGAATCATAATCTTGCGGCACTTATCACCCAGCTCGCGCTGGCACACCCGCGCTGCAACGGACACATTGTTAAACACACAGAACCCCATGGCTGCGTGGCCCTCAGCGTGGTGACCCGGTGGACGAATGACAGCAATCGCGTTCTTGACCTTACGAGTAGCGACAGCCAGACATGTTTCGATCGCGCCTCCAGCAGATAGAAGAGCAGTTGAGAAAGTTAGCTTGTTAAAGTAGATGGAATCACGATTTCGCTCCAATTCGATCAGCACGTCGTTGCTCATTTCTATGGTCCAGATCAGTTGAAGCTCATCCACGACCCGGAGACAGACATACCCTTTGTGGATTCGACGAACGCATAGTGTGCGTCTGTGTGGACGAGAGAGATCTCCTCCTTGGTAGCATCGCGAGCGGAAATCCGTTGCAGGGGCAAGAGGGCGCGAGCAGGGTCCCAGTGCGGGTCATTCACCAGGCCAGAGCGGCAGAGCTCTTTGTAGATGTAGTAGATGCGCCTGGGGTCCTCGGGATGTACGTCCGTGCTAGGACGGACCTCGCAGTGATAGCGCATCCGATTATCATAACAGAGCCCCGTTGCGAGAGAGGCCAGTGGGAGACCCGAGACGATCGTGGCCTCATCGTCAGACCAATCCGAGTTCGGCTCCTCCAGACTATCGCGCCTGATCACGCTTCCTTCGGACCCGTCCGGCTGGGCCATACCGTCGGTGCCTCTGATGGGTAATGAGTCCTGCGGTTGCAAGGGCTCTGAGCCAGGAGAGGGAGATGCTGGCACTGCCTGGGGTAGAATTGATGGAGCAAGCATGAGGTCTGGTCTGAGATGTGCTTGTGCAGGTGGGTGGGTGACAGGATGAGAGGAGAGAGAAGTGGCAGGAAAGTGGCCATGGGAGCCACCCATAACAGTGTCTTCGTTCTCTTCCATGCTGACTTGGCGAGAAGAAGCCAGCAAACAAACAAACTTCTACTTATAAGCGAGAATGGTTCACTGCCTGTCGCCTATAATTGCATGACCTCTAGCAGCTCTTTTGTTCAAGGTCCCTAAGAGGTGTCTTTTCCCTCCACGGTCAGGTGGATGGGTGCAGCAGCTCAATTATACAAGACCTGTTGTGAAGTTAGACGAAACATTTTTCTAAACAAAGGAAGCAAAATAGAGGGGTTGTTATCATACGTTGACGGTTGAGCTTGGTCCGTTCATCAATGATATAGAAGCACGTCGAGCTGTCGAGCTGTACGCGACCCTCGGGCTGTATTCCGTGCCACAGCTCTATCAGAAGACAGTAGTCCAAAATTCAAGACAGACTAATGCCAGCTGGACAAGTCAATGCCAGCCTAGGGTCGGCAGAGGGCCGAGGGAAGGAGGGTCTGGGGAGTGATTTGGGAGAGTAGGTGGATGGGCAATGGCTGGATCCCTTTTTGGCCGTGTCGTGGTTCTGCTGGACATTGGTCTTCACCGCCCTGACCGCCTCTCCAAAGGAACTACGTAGTGAGGGTGCGTTCTACTGGACTAGGAGACACGGTTTCGTGGGCTTATGGATGGATGCTCAGTACACAAAAGAAATTGTATTTGTTTCATTAAATTCACGTTATTGGTGGGTGTTTTGTTTTCGTTTTACAAGGGAGAGACTGCCATCCCGTGTGCCCAACTCATGCAGGCATCACAGAAGAAACTAGCTCCGCGCTTCAAAGAAGGCTCCTTGTACCAGGCTGCTGTCCTGATTCCTACTGGCCATCGACCTTGGCAATGTAGGCTGGAAAAGCGGTCAGTACACGGAAAAGAATGATTTGCTCAGGACTCTTCGAGACTTACAGATGAGGTCAACAACACGGCGGGAGTAGCCCCACTCGTTGTCGTACCAGGAGACCAGCTTGATGAAGTTGTCGTTGAGGGCAATGCCGGCCTTGGCATCGAAGATGGAGGAGCGGTCATCACCGTTCAGGTCGGTGGAGACGATGTCATCCTCGGTGTAGCCGAGAATTCCCTTGAGCTCGCCCTCGGAGGCAGCCTTGATGGTCTTCTTGATGTCCTCGTACGAGGCACCCTTCTCAATGCGGCAGGTCAGGTCAACGACGGAGACGTTGGAGGTGGGCACACGCATGGACATGCCGGTGAGCTTGCCGTTCAGCGAGGGGATGACCTTGCCGACGGCCTTGGCAGCACCAGTGGAGCTGGGGATGATGTTCTGGGCCGCAGTACGGCCACCACGCCAGTCCTTGTTGGAGGGGGCATCGACCACCTTCTGGGTGGCGGTGTAGGAGTGGACGGTGGTCATCAGACCCTCGACGATGCCGTACTTGTCGTGGATCACCTTGGCCAGAGGAGCCAGGCAGTTGGTGGTGCACGAGGCGTTGGAGAGGACGTTGACGTCGGTCTTGTACTCGGTGTTGTTGACACCCATGACGTACATGGGGGCATCCGCCGAGGGAGCGGAGATGATGACCTTCTTGGCGCCACCCTTCAAGTGAGCGGAGGCCTTCTCGGTGGTGGTGAAGACACCGGTGGAGTCGACGACGTAGCTGGCACCGACCGAGCCCCAGGGGATCTGGTCGGGGTTGCGCTCGGCGAAGAAGCGGATCTTCTTGCCGTTGACAATCAGACCCTGGTCACCATCGATCTCGATGGTGCCCTTGAACTGGCCGTGGGTGCTGTCGTACTTGAGCATGTAGGCCTGTGTGACGGGAGCTCGATTAGCATGATATCCTGCGCGCTTGCGAGGTTGGTGGGAATAAAAACATACCGCGTAGTGGACCTCAATGAAGGGGTCGTTGACGGCAACGACATCGACACCGCCGTGGCTGATGCTGTTGGATGGTATGGTTAGTTAGATTCCCCGCGACCGGCCCCCAGCGATGGTGGGGGTGGAGGGGCAGCGAAAAACTTACGCATTGCGGAAGACCTGGAAATGCGAGTTAGCTTCAGGTCATGATTCCGAGAAATCGGGTCACTTACAATACGGCCAATGCGACCGAAGCCGTTGATACCAACCTGCGGGCAAGGAAGTTAGTCGGGGAAGAGTGGGAAAGGTCGCGACAGCTATAGCGCGTACCTTGGGAACCATTTTTGCGATGGGATCTAGAAAGCATGTTAGAATGGGGGCAAGAATGGATGGAATGAGAAGCAAGAGACTTACTTGAATAACTGGAAGGAGGAGAAGATGAGTGCGAGTGTGAGTGAGAGAAGAAGGAAAAGAAGAAGAAAAGACCAGTGGAGGGGCAGAAGAAGTAGGGATCGGGCGACTGACGCAACCACCACTTCACCCTGCTTACCTATACACTTCCGGTTTCATACACCGGGCAAAGCAGGAGGACTCACGATATCTGTCCTCCACGCCGCCCCTCGGCAGCTACCACTCTATCCAATCGGCATGCGGCGATCAGCTCTGACGGGTCCTGGCTGTCTCTTCGGGAACTCAGCTCGAGAATGTTTTGCCCGATGTTTTCCTACGAGGTTCGGAAAGAAGAGGTAATAACCTAGGCTATGGCTGTCGCCGTTCCGATGTTTGTCGGCCGGTCTGTACTAAGTGGATGATGCCCTGACTGGCTAGGGTGACTCCATACAACCGCCACCCCTCCACCCAAAAAACAATAATAATAACAATAATAATAATCATACTACTACTCATCCGAACCAGGGGAATCAGGGCATTTTGCCGTCGGACTATACTAATCCTCTGCTGCCCAGCAACATCCTGCCCCGCCACATCCGTATCTGGCCCGGATCAACGTCGGGCCCGCGGGGACTGCTCAAAACAGCCTGCGGTGGACGGGCGCCCGGCTGGGACTATATCTGAAAGATTCACCGGCAGCTCAACGTCGGGGGCCACGAGGTCCTGCAGATTTTTTGGAGATTGACTCATTGGATGTTTTCTACAAGTGATGATTCCGTGTCTTTGAAATACGTGATATCGTCGACATTATTATAAATCCAACATCGCCTCTACGGCACGATCACCCGGACAGGCACGACCACCTGGATAGGAACGCCTCACCATGATCGATCCCCCCCAGGTTTCGTGCCCTACGGGTCATCGCCACGTGAGAAAGTATAATTTACAAAGCCAGTGGGGACTTGAGTGTCTACAATGACATACTAGATTCGCCTTCATGATCCACGAGGATACAAGGGGTACAAGGACCGGAGTGAGATTCAATGGCCGGCAGACTCCACGGCCAGGAGGCATTCAAAATGGGCTTATAATACAAGCAAACGAAGCAAGCGGATTTAGTCCTTCTTCCGACTGAACCCCCTCGAGTGATCCTCTCCCGTACTATGTACCGAGGTGTAAACACAACCAGTTGGGCGGACCAGAGCACACATCCCCAGAAACACACCAACTCATCCCATTTACTCCTCCTTGACACCGCCCCGCCAGTTCTTCTCCGCGGTCTCGATCGAAGCCTTGTCGCTCTTGGGCCCGCCCTGGGACATGAAGCCAGCGGCGGCCTTGAAGGGGCGCGCCAGGTCGCCCGTGGCGGGCTTGCCGAAGAGGTGGATCTTGACCAGGTTGGACTCGAAGGCACCCTTGAGCGGGATGATGGACTGGATGAGCAGCGGGTTGGTGTACTGGAAGTACAGGTGCATCACGCCCATCATGCCGACACCCATGAGCTGGCTGCGGATCAGCTGGCGCAGCTGCGACTTGTCGTAGTCCATGTTGGTGGTCGTCACGGGCTTGGGCTCCTCCGCACTGCCCATGGGCGCGGGCTCCACGTACTTGAGCGTGGACATGTCTGCGTGGGTGGGTGGCGGTCAGCGTCGGGTCAGGAACGGGGGGATCGACATCACACATACCCTTTTTCTGGTTGATCTTGGACTGGGTGTACATGTAGATGCCCAGGATGATCAGATTGGACAGCACGTAAATGCCGCGCACCAAGAGCAGGACATCCGGATTGTCAAAGGGCACCTTCTTGGCCAGCTGCATCATGGCCAAGATGATGGCGAGGTTGGTCCTGGGCAAGGGTTAGCCGTGTGTCTGTATAAGTTTTGTAACCACCAATCCATCCACATACACCTGAGCAGAGACCATTTTGGCGATAGACTTGGGGGAGGGCGGGAGGGTGTGAGAAGGATGGTAGTCGAGTCCGGGAGTGGAAGGTGTAGAACCAAACGGAAGCACAAAATTATCCCTCCTGACCAGCTGGCCCTTGGGCGGAAGAATATTCGGCCGATTGTTTGGTGCCTGAGGCATTCGGATTATCTCATGCTCCCCTCACGCCACCTGCCAGCGATGGTATATTCAACATTTGACGAATGAACACACTACAGCAACTCCCACTTGCTCTCGGGTCAGACCACACCCGCTCTAGGCTGATCCTATCATGGAGATGAGACAGGCTAAGATGGCGTGGCGCTCCCATACCCAGGTGAGGGCCATGGCTGGTTGGAACGCTCTGGGCAGCAGGGCGCTGCCCCCAGCTTTCTCATAGCCCATAGCCATGGCTGTCCACCAGCATTGGGTATACCGATGCCTTGATGGTCTCGCTCTCTCATATTGACACACTCACGAATTCACTCCTATCACCCCTACACACTCTCCATCAAGTGTCTCTGTGAATTCGGTTCCCGCCCACCCGCAACTGCGTTGCCCTGCCCAATCGGGACTAGCGTCATTGCTCTTTAGTGACTGGCCCGACGCTGAACATTTTCCCTCCTCCAACCATCAACAACGCGCTGCCTATCGCATTTCTGAATCGCCTTCCCATCTACCTTCCTGCCCCATTACTTTCGCATCGCTTCTCACGCGATCTTCTCATCGTTGCGCTCCACCTCGGACTTATTTTTTCACGATGCCTGGTGGAAAGGGCAAGTCTATCGGCGGAAAGGGCGGCTCCAAGGACTCTGCGGGGAAGGCCCAGAAGTCTCACAGCGCGAAGGCTGGTCTGCAGGTTAGTATGATCACTATGGCAGTGTGCCCCTGAGCATGCGACCGCGATCCGGACGATGGAACTCGATGAGGGAGACGCGTCGTGGTTCCTTTGTCTACGAGGTCCCTCCCGGTCGCGCCCCTCTGTCGCATGCTGTCGGCTGCCCGCCCATCTCTCTCTCTGATCGCGTAATCTTGTACTAACACACAACCACCTCTAGTTCCCCTGCGGTCGTGTCAAGCGTTTCCTGAAGAACAACACCCAGAACAAGATGCGCGTGGGGGCTAAGGGTATGTCTTTTTTTGCGTCTCTCTCATTTCTGACACTTCACTAACCCCTTTCCCAGCTGCGGTCTACGTGACAGCTGTCCTCGAGTACCTGACTGCCGAAGTCCTGGAGCTGGCGGGCAACGCCGCCAAGGATCTAAAGGTCAAGCGTATCACCCCGCGCCACCTGCAGCTCGCCATCCGTGGTGATGAGGAGCTGGACACCCTTATCCGTGCAACTATCGCCTTCGGTGGTGTCCTGCCCCGCATCAACCGTGCGCTCCTGTTGAAGGTTGAGCAGAAGAAGAAGGGCCACGTCGCAGAGTAAATAATGACTTCGCACGGGTGGTCTGATTGAAAGGAATCACGGCCCGACCGGCCGGCTGTGTGCCCACCCTGGTCGGGTCCCTCTCTCTCAGCTCCTCTTTGTTGTTGTTATTTTTCTTCTTCACGGCGCTCCGCTTTGATCTATCTTGTGTCTATTCCCCGGCTTTTTTTTTTTTCTTAACACTTTGTTTCCTTTCTCTGTCTTTGACTCTTGTCAACTTCATCGGGCGCTGTAATGGGAAAATGGGGATATCCGGTAGTGAGGGAAATGTTACTGCTTCGACTTGGTTCCAATTCGTTCAAATCCATCTCGACTCTGTATACGCTTTTTGGATGTTATCTTTTGTGTACGTCGCATACAAACCACGGAATCAGTCGAGATCCTAGAAACTAGAAACACAGCGTGACGTTGGATCCCCAGGCCATTATTATTATTGCAAGTATGTAATGGATGCAATTCAAGCAAGGAGGTGCCTCCAAGAGTCCCGTGCCCGGTTCCCTGGAGTGGACGGTCGAGGCGCGGTGTGGCTGGGCGAGGGATCGACGGTCGGCATGCATGCGCAGGGACCACAACAAACAACCCACTCGGCCGTTCGTTTGTATGTCGAGCAGTCACTATGGTGATACACCTGGGCCGGAGTAGCTCCCGTAGCAATCGATACACGGGAGTTGCCTGTGGAGTGTCCTATTCTCGAGACATTTACTCTACCTATTTCGAGTGATTGTTGTCGGCGGAGGGAGACCCAAATGCAGCACGATATATATCTCCCAACACGTCCGTATACATTGATCTAAACTACACCTACGCAGCTACACTTCCAACCATTCTCAAGAAACAGTAAAAGATACATGAATTGGCAGTACCTGCGAGCAATTCGAATCAAATCCCTGGACCGCAACAGATACCAAATAGGAAGAGATGGGAATCATCTCGATCAACTAGAGCAACCCCGGTCACCTGGGAGAACCCAAAGAATCAAGAAGTGACGCAGAAAGAAAACAGAAACAAGGATGAAACCCGCCAGGCCTGGACATCCCATCACTCGACTCGAGTGAATTAAGAGACTCGTAACAGAAACAGGACGGGCCCAAAAAGCATTAAACGGATGCGAGTCGCCCTCCATGTACAACTAAAACACACAAGAATATGCAAATGCTGGTATTGTCGTCTCTTCCCTGCCGGCGGACAGGGTCTTTTTGAGGGTCATTCTTCGTGGGTGTCGTCCACCAAGTTCGGACACGACACCAGAAAGCCGTGAATTTGCATGCAAAGGCGCCCGCAGGATCAAAATGAATCAAAAAGAAAGAAAAATAAAATATAAAAAAAAACCAAGTGAAATAGGGAGAGGAGAAAAGGGTGGCGAGGTCAGGAAATCAAAATAAAACAAGAAGCGTTCATCCAAACCGCGGCTCTGCTTGGGCTGCCCCAAAATATCGTCTAAATTTGGTTGGATCAGCGAAAACAAAGAATGTCCCGGTCTTTTTTTTTGTTGTTGTTGGGTCTTCTTTGGTCGTGTCATCTCGTCATCCCTCATCGAATCGTAAGGAGGTAATTCGCAGAACAGGGCCTCGTGATACATGTCGTATTCGTCTCGCGGGCAAATCAGTCGGATGCTGGCAAGAAAAAGGGTCGCCATCGTCAAATCTTTCTCCTCATGTCTCTCCTTTCGTCATATCATATCTACTCCACAATGATCTCTACTCCGGAGCTGGCCCGAAGTTCATCGCTGCCACGGGATTGGTGGCCGTTCTGGCGGCGAAAACCAGTGCCTTTGTCGGGAGTCGGTCCCCGGGGTTGGCGAATGGGCATGCGCTCTTGCTGCGCACTGTCGTATCCCATACCCATGCCGCGGTTGCTGCCGATGGCGCCGGCGTTGGTAGCCTGGTTCTCCTGCTCCCAAGAGAACATTCCCCTCAGTCGCCGGGGGCTGGAGTTCGGCCCACCGATCCCAGTCCCCAGGGAAAGACCGCCCAGGCTGTTGACCAACAGGTTGTCATCGCGCTGCATGCCCAGAGAAGAGCCCGACGGTGCGGAGGTAAGGGTCGGGGTGTTGGAGGTGCCGCTGGGGGCGCCCTCGTATTGTAGGCGCGCTCCGTTGGATTGCAGGGCAGCGGGGAAGCTGGCGGAGGAGGGGACGGGCGAGGGAGTGTAGGAACGCAGATCCGCGAAGGACTTGGCAGCTCGCAGGTTCTGCGTGTTGGCAAAGTTACCAGGCGAGTCCATGACACCAAGGAAGCCGGAGTTCTGGCCGCGGAGGGTGTTGAAGGAGCCATGTGCTCCCTCATTACGAGCCTCGCTGAAGTCGATCGTGGCCGCCCGGTTCAGTCCGCGGCGACCGCCGTCGGCCGACTGGGCTGGCGGGATGGATGACAAGGGCGGACTCACATTGGTGCCAGGAGCGACTTTGAAAACCTGAACTTGGCGCTGTTCGCCGCTACCGCGCGAGGCATGGGCCAAACCCATGTTGTGGGCGAGGGTGTGCACCGTGCGCCGCTGGACGGGTGAAAGGTTGGGCGGGAAGAGCACGGAGTCCCGACTGGTGTCTTCCTTGAATAAAAGGAGCTGGGAATAGTAGGAAAGAGTGGCGCTGTCATTCAAATCCACATCTGTTGTGTAATTGTCAGCGGTCAGACGAAAGGAGCGAGGGACATACACCAAACATACCAAGTTTCTGTCCGCGTTGCGACACGGGTGATGGTGAGGTCGCGGGGATGTGCGACGTAAGCGAGGACATGGAACTCTGCGTCTGGAGCTGGGATGAGGGCATCGGGCGGTGCTGCTCCTCGAGCTGACCGCGGCGCTCTCGCTTCTCACGCTCGATCCGTTCCCGTTCCTGGAGGGGCAGCATCTTCTTGTACTCCACTCGCAGTTTCCGGCCCTGCAACTCAAAATGATTCAGCATCTCAATTACCGTCGCGGTCTCCTCCGCCGAGGTGAAGTTGGCGAAGGCCAGACCGCGGAACACGCCATTGTCGAAATGGTAGTTGAACGCGTAGGGCAGGGGGAGATTCAGCTCCGTCATTAACTGCACCAGCTGTTCCTTCTTGACAGCAAAGGGAATGTTCTTGATGACAATCGCGGTCGGGATCAGTTCGTCATCACCCTCTGACGACGCGGATGGTTCCGGGCGCATGGCGCTGCTTTGAATCGGTCCAGGGCCGAGGTTGGAGAAGGCCGGAGACATGCCGGGCTGCTGGTCGAGCCAAGTCTTTCCCACATCTGTCAGCTGTTTCTCCTCGCGGTCGTTCCACAGGCACAAGTCACTTACAGTCGGCAGACCAGTCCGTCCTCGGGCCGAAGGCTTCAGGCTGGCCGAAGACGACCGGATGCCACCCAGGGTCTGTGCATTGGCAAACCCGTTCGGATTCCACGTCTGCGATCCCGAAATGTCGTAGCCGTACGAGTTGTTCTGCAGCGAAGGGTTCAAGCGCTCCATCCGGGCGGTGTCGTAGCGGGCCATTTGGTCCTCGTAAAGGTTGACGGGCATGGGGCCGTACGCGTCGAACTGGCGGGAAGGCTGACGATGGAGAGGTTGTTGATGCCGCTGGGAGCCAGGGGAACGCGCGGAAGGATTGTCGTGATACATGTCCGGTTGTTGATAACTCATGGTGGAGGAACGAGAATTCCTAGGAGGCTTGGGCCTGAGGAATGTGGGCACTGCAAATCCACGCCGCGCAACAAACCAGATTCTCAGAAATTCCCGGTGGCTTGCACGGGGCTACTCGATCATGAGAGCGACCGCACCAGGGTTCGGGAGTGGTGTGGGAGGGTGGATGAGAGGTGAAGGACGGCAAGAACGGGGTTGTGCGGAAAGGTCGAATGCGGGTACAAAAAAAAACAGCAGCCCAAAACCAAACCAACAGAGCCGATCGAGTTTCTGCGAGGTGCAGGAACCAAATAACCGACCAGACAACACACAGAAAAGATCTTTAAGTCAAGCGCTCACGGATGCAGGAAGCAAGAAGTCGTGCCCGGGTCATCAAGAAAGGGGGGTGTTTAAAAGATGACAAGAGGGGGAGGGGGGGGTTCCGTCTTTCGTTCGGGAGGAAAAGTCAAGACTGGGATTCGAGCCCCGGGGTAGATTTGGAGATCCAAAACCACCGATGAGAGGAAGGGCCACGGAGAACGGGAGGGAGAGGGGAGGGGAGGGGGGAAGAATGATGAGGGAGAAGAAGAAGAATATTGGAAAGCCACGCAAGGCCTCTCGCGAAGTGCCGGGCTAAAACCGGGAGGTCCACACAACCGCCAAGAACGGAATGGAGGAGCAAGGAGGGCCAGTGTGCAACGCCTGTTGTTTGGAAATGGAAAGGAGGGACTGGGGGGTTTTTTAAATTTAAAAAAAAAAAGCGACAGAGACAAAATGAGAAGAAGAGGACTCTAGAAAAGGAGACAGGGGTAAAGAGGACGAGCATGAGAGCAAAAGGACCGAGAGTGGGAAGGGGCCGGCCTCAGGCAGCCGGTGGACATGGAGTTGCTGCTCACTCGAACACAAGTCGGGTTGATTCGACCAAGGAGCTAACGGCATCCATCTCCATCCTACGGGTGTTCACTACTCCCGCTCATCCCCTATTCTGTTCTACTGCAGGCCCTGACGATCGCCTCCGATTTGAGCGTCCTCGGGTCCCGGCCGGGGGCTTCGCGGCGATCGAATCGCCGGTCAAGCTTCCACGCGGCCGACGTGCTTCCACGCCGCGTCGTTAGACTCGTCGCTAGTCAAGGAATGGGGCGGGTGGACCATTTTCTCTTATTCACTCCCGGGGGCAGTAATTCACGATGTAAGGGTGACTATTGATAAATAGTCCTTCCACCCTCCATCCGCTCGTGGGATGGGCACGAGTCCTTCTGACAGTTGATCGGTCGATTCATCGACGTTGAACCTCGTGCAGGTGATCTATGTGACACGCCAACTGGCTCCCCAAGAATCGACAAGAAAGAAAAATCATGGACGGCCCAGCGGGACGGGCCACCGTCAGTCCCACTTGCGCGAAATTGGAAGTTTTGCTCTCGGGTCGGTCTCCACGATCCGCGCTGTTCCCCTGAGGCAACGTCACAGCCTGGTCGATAGCGAGTGGAGAGAACTCACCATGATGATCCACGGAGCCAGTTCGGAGGCCGTCTGGAAGGGATCCCCGGAGACTGCACCGGATGGGTTGCAAGTCATCATCGTGAGCCATGAAGTCGGTGGGGGCTCGGCATAGCCCCTGGCCCCCGTCTGAACCCAACCAAATCCCGGGATTCTATTTGTAGTATTCACAACCCTGGGGTCCATCTCCGAACGCTGTCAATGCGTCATAGTCTTTACGGCAGAGCGTCCCGCGGTCATCCAGGCGGTGACGATGGGTGTGTATCGCGACAAGATACAATTATAAGAATCCGGGCTGACCATGGAACCGCCCTCGGGACCGGCGACGAGGATTGGACGCGCGCTGGGCCACTTTTTCCCAAAGGCGTTAGTCATTCAACTTCTAAAACGGCGATGACTGTTTAGGGGGGGCGAAAAGCGTGCGGCTATTTAAAAAGGCTCCATGGCACCCACACGCATTGGGGTCCGACTTATGACTATCTGCGACTCGAGGCCATGAGGAACACGGTGCGCGCAGGTGTCGCCATCGCCCTGATTGGCACCGTGCTGCTGCTGAAAAACCACCTGGATTACATCCGATCGCAGTGGCCGCAGTCCGTCGACAGTGCCGCCACAGCCGAGGGGAGATATGAGCTGAAAGATGGCGACCTCTATTTCGTGCCGGTCTCCTCCATGACGCCGACCGCTGCCGTTCAGAACTACATGGATTACACCGAGTGGGAAGCGACATCCACTCCATCTGCGGGGGAACCGACTCCCTCAACGGCGGCGGCGGAAGCACCGGCCGAGGAACCAGCGCCACCAGCCGAGCCAGCATCATCAGAGCGACCAACGCTCCCCGAGGAACAAACGCCTTCGGAGGACCCGGCAGCTCCGGAGGATAAGTTGGCCGCGCCAACCCGTTTATCGCAGAATGCACCGATTGCAAAGCTGGATCAGGTCATTGTCGTTGGAAAGACGCGGGAGGAGAACACAGACTGGGTCACGGAGGAACTGTCCGAGTACGTTGATTTCCTTGCAGCACCCCCGCAAGGCAAATACTGACCCGCAGTAGTTGGCAGAATGCAATCTATGAGGTCAACAATCCGGAGGCCCCGTTGAGGGTCAAGAAGAATAAAGGCAAGGAAAGCAACGTCTATCTGCAATATATCCTGGACCACTACCACGCCCTCCCGTCGGTCATCGTCTTCTTGCATGCGCACCGCGATAATGCGTGGCATATCGAGTTTGAGGGGACGCAAGACAACGTGTTGAACATGCGGCGCCTGCAGATCGACCACGTCCGGAAGTCCGGATATGTCAATCTGCGCTGCAACTGGGGGCCTGGATGCCCGGACGAAGTGCAGCCGTTCCGAGCGCAGCATGACGAACGTTGGACGGAGATTGCTTTTGCGGACGCCTGGGAGACCATGATGAACACGACTGTTCCGGAAGTCATCGCTGTCCCCTGCTGTTCGCAGTTTGCGGTCACGCGAGAACGGGTTCTCGCGCGCCCGTATACCGACTATCTAGGGTACCATAACTGGCTTATGCAGACCCATCTCGACGACGAAACTAGCGGACGCATTTTCGAGTACCTGTGGCATATCATTTTCGGGCAGGATCCCGTGCAGTAAGTCACCCTTTGACGATCAAACAGTGAGATGCATACTGACTTTGGTGTAGTTGCCCAGACCCGACTGTTTGCGAGCATGAAGTATATGGAATACCTACGCTAGATGATCTTTTTGCAGAAGGGGAGCTAGCGCGTAACTCTTAGAACATTGAAAAGCAAAATACTTCCTCAAAGATCCACAATACAAATAGAATGTCTCCATACCGTCAAGCTGCAAGGACGTATTGATGGAAGCAATTCAGGCCATTCACTGAAGAATGTATGTACAGAGGCAGACCAGTCTCAAAAGACTAAACCAGATTTAAGGGAAGTCGTTACATCAAGCTAAGAATTCTCGCAATGTTCCGCCCTCGTTCACCTCATGGCCAATGGTATGGGTCAGAAAAGGCGCTTCAAACATATCAGAGCAAGGCCAGAGGCATCATTCCCATGACAGCTGCCAGGGAAGCGACTCCGGGGACAGAAAGACCTGCCGCAGCATTCGTCGTAGTCGGAGTGGAGCCAGTGGTAGAAGATCCCGCAGAGTCCTGGCCACTGCCATTTGAGCCGGTGGCAGTGGCAGTGGCAGCGGCAGCCGAGCTGGAGCCCAGGGTGGTGGCCGCAGCGGCGTTGTAAGTTGTGGTGCTCAAGGAGCATGAGTTGACGAGATCAAGAGCCTCTATGGTTCATGTCAGTTAAAACTCCACAACATCCTGATCGCTGAGATATAATGTACCGTTGTCCTCATCGTTAACATCATCATCGTTGTCATGGTCATGATCATGATCATCATCGTGGCCATACTGAGTGATACAAGCTGCGCAGAGCGGGATCTGAGTACTCGCAGGTCCCCAGTTGCAGATACACTGGAGCTCAGCCGAGTCATCATTATCGTGCCGGTGGTCGCAGCTTTCGGAGATGCTCACGACAGGACCACATGCCGCCCAGCAATGGTTCGGGACGTCGTCGTGCTCCAGCTTTGCAGCGATGGCCACATTGCTGGCGAGCAACAGACTACCGAGAGCGAGAAGTTGTTTGGCATGCATGTCGAATCAAAGTATCGTGAGTTTTGAATGAATAGAATTGTTGTTGTTGATGTCCATTTTCAGGCTGGAGATGGCAGCATATCTATACGTCGAGGTCCTGTTTCTATAATTGTCTTGGATCTTCCCAGGTCCGAGGATATTGCCGACAATCTCCATTCTTTCTGATCCCTGGTCGGACATCTCCATCGCACTGAGGAAAAGGAGTCGGAAGCTCAGCCCCAGACCAAAGAGACCCTTCTTGGCAGCGGGCACTGTCATCTCCACAAACACCAATGTTCGAAGTCCAAAAGGAGTTGCCTGGATCTTCGCGGAATCTGCCAAGAGGGATAGTGTAGAGATACTTCCGTCCAGATAGTGGCTGTGTCGCGCCTACTGATATCCCCACTGTCATGTTTCTTCAGTTGTGGCTCGAACTACAGGCTTCCGCATTCTTGTCCTAGTGCCGACTCGCTTGTATTTTAGTTTCTCCGGACTGTCTCTGCCTCTCATTTGGACTCCACAAGCTTGGCCCTGCCCGCAAAATAGCATCAAATTTGATAAAAGGTTGTAAGCGCTGACGTTCTGGAATGTTGACCCCTTAGTAAGGATGAAGTTGACATCCCCCGCGGGAGCGGATCCATTCTGTACACGACGTCACTGCCACTCTCTCTGGGCAACTATACCCACAACATAAAACAGCCGCGCATACTACAACTAGGCATCAGTAGCCATGGCTCGGATTGGAGCTCTATCTTGGGAAAAGTACTGCCTGCGTCCGGTCCAGGCCAAAGCCCCCACCATCATCCCGGTGTTCATCTATGGCACAGCCTGGAAAAAGGACCAGAGTGCTGATCTAGTCTACACCGCGGTCAACGCCGGCTTCCGGGCAGTGGACACAGCGGCTCAGCCTCGACATTATCAGGAGCACCTCGTTGGCGATGGGATCCGCAGAGCCATTGGCGAGGGGGTGGTGCGCCGCGAAGATCTCTACGTAAGTATGCTATCTCTAGCATCTCCAGACCGTTAGCAGCTGAAACCTGCTGTCCAGGTGCAAACCAAATTCAGCCCCGTGGCGGCGCAGGACCCGAGCAATATGCCCTACGATGCCTCTGCCTCAGTGACGGAGCAAGTTCATGCCTCGATCAAGTCCTCGCTGCACAATTTGCGCCCAACGGCCGACCCAAAGAGCGTAGAGGACTCATACATCGACACTCTAGTTCTTCATTCTCCCCTCTCGACTGTCGCCCAGACCCTGGAGGCCTGGTCGGCCTTTGAGACTTATGTTCCCCATCGCATCCGCAACTTGGGCATTTCTAATTGTACTCTGCCCGTGCTTCAAGAACTGTGCACATCAGGCCAAGTTACAGTAAAGCCGGCAGTGGTACAGAACCGGTTTTACGGAGATACGCAGTTTGATGTCCCTCTACGTGCCTTTAGTCGCCAGCACCAGATCATCTACCAGAGTTTCTGGACCTTGACCGCAAACCCTGCCCTGTTTCGGTCTGCACCTGTACAGCAGCTTGCTTCTCTGGTTGAAATCACCCCGGCCGCTGCTCTGTACAGTCTGGCTATGGGTCTAGGGCATGTCACTGTCTTGAATGGCACGAAGAACGAATCCCGGATGGTGGAGGACCTTGCCGCACCAAAGAAAGTGGAGGTGTTCGCGCAGCAGCAGCCTGATGCTTGGCAGAATATCCTAGCAAAGTTTCAGAATCTGGTCGGGGAGTCTTTGGCATAGAAATGAAAATGTTGCCCTGTTTTTTCGATATAGTCTTGGGAGTAGCGGTATCTGATTCTGTACTATATCCACTATGTATCTAAAAGTACCAGTACCTACCATGCTGACTCAGCGCTCTCACCAATCAGCGCCCGCATCCGCACTTGACTGATCTCATCCTCTGGAGAATTCGCATCACTTCCTTTTGACGCCCTTTCCACTCGCCACTCGTCGCCGCCTTTCCTGTCGTTGCTGGTCGTTTCCTGCGCGACTACACACTTCGCCTGCTCCGCAGTTGATCTCGTCTGGATCCCATCGACGGCCCTCGGCCCAGTGGACGCTTTCTACTGGCGCCCGCCCGGTCGGTCTGGATGTTGGACAATTGATCGCCTGCTCGTTGCGACCGTTATCAGACACAGACTATCGTCTCTGTGCTTTCGAATTCGATCGCCTACCCTCGATCGCCGTGTTTGCGCATTGTTTTGCGATATTTCGATACCTTTGCTCCCCCCTCACTTCCGTCCGCTTTTTTTTTGGGTTCGTGTAGAAAGCCCCAACCTTCACATGACTCAAAGTTTAAACCGACTTGACGACCGTCCCTCTCGCATCCAGAAGTTTCGCCTCTTATCTGCGGCTACTTGCTTGAATTAGATATCGTGATCGCTTTATTCCCCCCCCGGAAACAGTGATTGGAAAAAGGATATACACCAAACTCGACTCTGGTCTCGCGATAAACCCGTCCTTCACCCATAACTGACCCCTTTCGATGAGCTCGCACGGCATGGCGCGCAAAAGGCCTGCTCCAGGCACCACCCCCGCTATTCATCCTCAGATGGGTGCGGCCTCGAATTTCTCGTCCACGAACCCCCCCTCTCAGCTGTCGAATGATCAGTTCCTGCAATGGGGCCAGGACCCGTCGAACGCGACCAATGCCACTTCCTTCCCTGATCCATCCTACAACACTGGAACATATCCCACAGCTGTACCGACAGGGTCGGCGGCAATCTCGAATCAGCTTGCCCGTCGACAGCCGTCAAATCAACTAGTCAGTCGAAACCGTGGATATGAGCAGGCTCCTACATACGTCGACCATGCTGAAAACGCGGGCGACGGAGAATCGGGAGCGTGGGAAGAGTCTCTGGATGAACTCAGCCAGCGGGCTGAGGTCGCGAAGCGAGAGGCCCAGGAAAAAAGGAAGCAGATTCCACCATTCGTACAGAAATTGAGCAGGTAAGATCTTACCTTGCATTTCGGGTTTGACCTGGAGCTGACAGCGCGCCTCTAGCTTTTTGGACAAATCAGAGAATACTGATTTGATTCGGTGGTCCGATGATGGCAACTCTTTTATCGTGCTCGATGAAGACGAGTTTGCCCGGACGTTGATCCCAGAGCTCTTCAAGCACAACAACTACGCATCGTTCGTGCGACAACTCAACATGTACGGATTTCACAAGAAGGTAGGACTTTCCGACAACTCTATGCGCGCCAGCGAACGAAAAAACAAAAGCCCCAGCGAATATGCAAACCCGTACTTCAAGCGAGGCAAAGCAAACTTGCTGTGGCTGATCCAGAAGCCGAAAAATGCGACGAGCCAAGGGAGCAAGGGCAGCAAAGGTGGAACGCGTGTCAAAACGGAGGAAGTTTATGAGAATGAAGCGGACGACTACGGAGACGATGGCATACGCACAGCCCGCGATGACCGTGCGCGGGGACCAGGGCAATTGTCCTTGGTGACCGACAGTGCCTTGCCCAAGGATCAACTGACCGGCGTTTATCGCGAATTGCAGGCGATCCGCCAGCAACAGCAAATTATATCCACCACCATCACCCGGTTGCGGAAAGAGCACGAGCAGCTCTACGCACAAGCGGCTAATTTCCAGGAGCAGCATACGCGCCATGAGAACTCCATCAATGCCATCCTGACATTCCTGGCAACAGTGTACAATCGCAGCTTGCAGGGTCAAGATGGACCGCAAAACCTGGCCAACTCGTTTGCTGGGGCAATCTCGCAGGATCACCAAGGAAATATTGTTGATGTGGGGGATGACTACCTCAGCGCTTTGGGATCTATGACTAGTCCTTCTGGGCAAAGGCATGGGAAGAAACAACCCCTGCTGTTGAAAGCGCCACCTGCTGCAGATGAGACGCTCTTGCCTCCAACCACTGGTCCCTATGAGTCTCGATCTCGCGGTCATGCGCGGCAACCCAGTGCCACGCAGCCCAGACATGTCGAAGAGGTGTTCGACAACAGCCCGCGACAGACCAGCTCGGCCGGCCTACCAAATGGACAGCAAGATGACAGTCATCCGCAACGGGATATTATGTCCGTGATCCAAAACTCCAACGCGAGAAACGGCGTTCCAACAAACTTCTCCGAATTCCCCAATGTGCTCTCTTCGCTCGAGACCTCCGGCGGCAACGTCCCTCTCACTCCAAATCAGCGCGCGGACATGCTTCGACTCATGGCTAATGAAACACACTCTACCGACGCAAACCCCTCGGGCTCTCCCAACAACGCTCTTATGACGCCAACACCACCTCCCATGCCACACAACTACTCGGGCCGACTCGCCAATACCCGCCATGAAATAGATAATCTGGTCAAGATGCAAGCGGAACAGGACCGCTCTGTCCAAAACCTGACCAACCTTCTCCAACCTCTCAGTCCGACAGGCTCGATCCCGGGGATAGCGAGTGACGGCAACGTCCCACCGCCGCCACTTGACCTCGACCAAATCTTCAATAACGACTACTTTACCGACTTGGGAGATCCGGATTCAAAGCACATCGGACACCACACGGCAGGCCACGACGATACAGGTGCACACGACACTGGTGGCGCTGCCGCAGACAACGGCGACACCAACGACCTGTTCGATTTCGACCACATTCCGGCCGAGGATGATCTCTTTGATGATTCCAACCATGACCAGAACTACAACTACGGCTTCGACGACACGGGCTATAACCAGACTCCCAGGTCGGGGAATAACCACGACTCGGGCCGTGTCATTGAGCAGTTGACGGACAGCGGAGCCACCAGTCCTGCGGCAACAACGCAGGGTGAGACTCCGGAAGATGGAGGCAGTGCCAAGCGCCGCAAGAAGGCGTGAGCAGGAGCTTCGGCGTATTTGGTCCCAAGCGGAGGTAAAGAAAAAGTACGATAGGGTGGCTTCATGGCGAATACCGCAGGCGTTGTTCAAATGGGGTTTATGCCTGTTATGTAGGGCTGGAGCAAGGGAAAATTGCCGGGCTGGATTGATTTGATTTGTAAAGGGTCAGCCCAAATCGAGACCATTATTATGAGTCCTGTTATGATTCTTATTTTCAGTCATCTAAGCGGATGTTGTTTGAAGATGTCCATTTTGCTACTATTGTGAACTATGGCTTTTCATCTTGTCGGGTCAGAGAAGTATGATAGATTCATCCGATCTAGATCTGTTTATTTTCACAGATAATCCACGCAGGATATCATCACTGCTTCTCCCGATCCCACTCCAAATCATTCACTCGTTCCCGCTTCCGTTCTCGTTCTCGATCCCGTTGCAATCCCCGACGACGTCCACTGCCACTTGCCCCGACGAGCTCCTTTTCCCGCTCGCGCGGATCGATGACCATCAAAGAGTCCGCATCGTCTGGGTGATCGCGCTTCCAATTCAGATCTTTGCCGAGTCTATCCTTGTCAAATCGCAGCTCGTGCGTGAGCCAGCCCTCATCGTCGCGGGATATATCTGCCGCGTCGGCGGATGGGCCATCCCATGACTGACATGATTGGCAGTTTGCGATAAAATGTAGATCACAGAGCTGGGCCTCCTCGTCATCTGCGTCTGCTTCCGCATCTGCATGTTTTGAGGGCCGTCCACTGGGTTTTGTGGGATGCTCCGGATCTGCACCGTCCAGCTTGGCTTTGAAGGCGTTGAAAAGTCGGAGTGCGTCGTTCTCGGTTGCGCTACTGAACCCCAAAGAGCCATTCATGCTGCTCCCACGGCCGGCGCCATTGGATGACCCCGGCGGCGGGCGTCTGCGTCCTCGAATCGCCGTCTCGGGGATCATGGCCTCGAGTGCGGTTTTCTTGTGGCCCGTGTCGGTACGGCCCGTGTCGACGTTGCGGCGCATCGAGGCCTTAAGTGATTCGATCTGTGCATTCGTTCGTGATAACTTGGATTCTTTCGCTGGTGGAGAGCCCGGGGTTGGGGAACGCGCTGGAGATTCTGGGTCACGCAGAGGCAGTTGAGCATCTGGATCGGGAGACCGTGGCCGCTGCTTGCGCTCTGGAGAAGGAGATCGTGGTCGTTTCCGTGGTGGAGGGGAGGACTTTTTTGCTCGAGGCTGCTCCGGTGATGCCTCCTTTGCTCCACCGGGGACATCTGCGACGAGTGTGGTGTTGAATTTCGGCTTGGCCGGCCGCATGGGCATCTCTTCCTCGCCTTCATCTCCGCCAAAGCTCAGTAGCGCCTTGCCCTTGGGCGCTTTCTTCTTCTTCTTCGGCTTCTCGTCGGCTTTGGCTCCAGTCGTAGACACAATCTTCCGGTCCTTCAACTTGCCAGCCAAGGGACCCAACTCGCCCACCTCGCATGAGGTCACCTTGATCGGGTACATGGGACGCTCTGTGCCTTCGACGCGATCTGCATCTGCGATCTTGAGTACATTGAAGATACTATCGCCCTCCAGCCGCCCGAAGAGCGTGCATTGGTTATTGAGCTCGCGCTCTGTGTTGGCGAGCGTGATGAAGAATTGACTCCCGTACGATCCGTCCTCGCTCTTGGCCATCCCCACCAGTCCACGCCGAGTGAAGCGCAGTCGACTGTGCAGCTCATCACGGAGCACGACGCGCTCGTCCGGGTCGCGGGCTTCCGGGTCATATTCAAACTCTGGGTACTCGTAGATAGATGTGCCGCCTGACCCCGTGCCTGTGGGATCGCCACCCTGGATCACAAAGTCGGGCGCGACGCGATGGAAGATGGTGCCAGCATAGTAGTTATCCTTGCAGTGTTGGAGGAAGTTCTTGCAAGTGAGCGGTGTCTGGTTGGCAAACAGGGCGATGTGGATCGGGCCGACCGTGGTGTTCAGCGTGGCGGACGCGGTGGGATTGGGCTCAGTGGCGTACTGTGTGGACATGGCGGAGGAGATTTGAGGTCAGGCGTCACGACATTGCTAGTGGAGGTGAAGGTGGTGGTGGAAGGGGAGCAGAAAGGGAAATCAAAGTGGAAGTTGCGAAAATGAAGTTCGGACGGGTCACGTCATGCCAGGGACAGACACACTGAACTACTATCACTAGGTAGACATTGTCTTAAGGACCTGCTTTTCTCCAGGATATTGCCAGTCTCCGGGACGGGAATATAGATATACATTAGGTGCAATGGGAATAATGTCGCTTGCTACAAGAAGAAGAAGAAAAAAAAGCCCTGGTCGCGTCCGGAAAAGTCCACGGAAGTTGTCGGTTTTCTGGTTACCGGTGATTCAGGTCGCAAAGGGTAACCGGTTGTCGGATGGTGTTGATCAGGTCGTCCAGTCGAAGTAACAATTGGTGACGAGTGCACATCCGGGCAAGTCCACGGGGAAGTGTGTCGCTGTATCAGCCCTGCTAGTTTCGCTAGATGCCCAGTGCATGCTGGCGAGCAGCCCTTCCATCGAGTCGGAGTCCCGCCCGGCCCGAGAATGTGTGGCCCTTGCAAGTGTTCAAAGCCGGAGCAGCATCCCGGCTCATCTCTCAGGTTGGCGCGTTGGGTAATATGAGAGGAGGGGATGGTTCACTATGACATGAGTGTTCCTGGCAGACTCCGCCGACCCCAGGGTCTTTGAGAGGGGACTCTTCCCCCTCCTGCTCCGGACTATCTGAGCTTTTCGGTATACGATCCTGCCGTTCCGCGCGGGCATGAAGCCCCAGCCGAAACCTGAGCCGTCTCAGCGTCCGCTCCGAGATATCGTACCCCTCCTGCCTCAGTAACTTGAGCATCGCCTTGTCGGTCAGTCTATCGTGCACGAAAAGCAGCTTGATGCGCGCATGCAGAGCTTCATCGGCCGTCGTGGTGCGGTGTCGCTTGCGGACCCCCCACTTGCGCAGCCGAGATTGGATCGTGCGTTCGCGCACTTGGATGTTATATCGGCTTTCGAGGGTGCGGCTGATAGAGTCGCTACTGATGCCGTGTTGGAAGAGGGAGATGATCTCGTCGCGGTAGGGATCTAGATTGATTTGTTGGCGGGGCATGGTGGTGTTGCATGGTTGGTTGGTGGGGGAGTGGTGTGAAGAAGGGGAAGAAGGGAAAGAGGGAAACAAGAGGCCTCGGGAAGCCGAGGCCCAAGGCGGTGAGAAGTATACTACAGGATTTATAGTTTCAAGATTCTTAAATAAATTACGTTGCTAGCACAACTAACGAATTGGCAAACAAACAAACTACTTCTTGTCCTCGGTCATGGCACCAGTGCTGCTCTCGACCGCACCATGCTTGCGCCGCTTGGCGATGGTGAAGCCACCGATCAGGAAGAAGACCGCCTCCAGACCCAGAATGACCGCCAGCGTGACCATGGCGCCAATCACACCAGCAACGGGGCGCGAGATACCGCCAGAGCCAGAGGAGGAATCGTCGGCCGTGCTAGAGGCGGACGAGCTCGAGGTCGCGCACGAGCCCGTCGTGAGGCCGCACATGCCGCACAAGTTCGTGTCGTCGGTGACGGCAATCTTCTGGGTCTCCGAGACAAAGTCGGACCAGGACATCAACACGTTCGAGGTACCGAACAACGGGTAGGCCACCGGCTCGTCAGATCCGGTGAGGGTGCCGTTGTGGAAGGTGAAGCGCACGTTGATCTCATCGGTATCCGGCATCCCGGTGCCAGGCGCATCGGTCACCAGCTCAAGCACGAACGAGGACGCATAGTCCGGAATACCGGTGAAATCAATCGAGGCTTTGGGTAGTTGCATCAATCCAAAGAACGAGAGGAAGGTACCGTAGGAGCCGAACTGCAGGCCCAGCAGCTCGCCCGCGCCGGTGATGGTGTCGTTGAGGCCCTCCAGGATCTCGCCGGCCAGGATGGCACCGGCAATAGCTCGCACGGGTTCGGACTTATTGTAGGCCAGGCCGTACTCGTGGGCATTGGCCAGGGTCAGGAGCTGGTGATACACCGAGTCGTTCAGCAGGTCACTATGGGGGAAGTTGGCCGACGAGTTGTGGATCCGTGCGACATTCAGGTAGTCGAAGATCTCGTAGGCATTCAGAAAATTCGTGGAGGACTCATTGAAGGCCGCGGTCAGCATAGGCGAGAGCGAGTGATAGAAGTCGTTGGTGGAGGAGAGCAGCTCCATGTACTGGCTCGAGAGGAAATAGTTGTTGCTACTGACGGTGGCCTGGGGGCAGTTCGTGGTACCCTGCAGCCAGCTCGAGTCCTCGCTGTCGTCGCCGTCCCCCACGACAGATAGCGGAATCAGCTGGTAGCCTTGCAGCGGCGACTGGACGGTCGTCCCGTTGGCGAGCTTCATCGAGCCCATTGTCGCGCCGACAGGCGGGTACACGCCTTGCAGGAAGCCCGTGCCCGAGTTCTGCAG
The DNA here is from genome assembly GCF_964197705.1 of Penicillium psychrofluorescens. Taxonomy (NCBI): domain Eukaryota; kingdom Fungi; phylum Ascomycota; class Eurotiomycetes; order Eurotiales; family Aspergillaceae; genus Penicillium; species Penicillium psychrofluorescens. Next base: position 4,307,492 of record NC_133441.1, read on the forward strand.
CACGGCGTCCACAGGTGCCGAGGCCTGGACCTGGGTGAGGTTGACGACATTGGAGCTGATGCCCTCGATGTACTTGGCCGAGGAGTTGTTGATGTAGCGGGCGTTGTAGAAAGAGCCCGCATCGAAGACCTCGCGATAGCCCAGGTCGGTCAGCTCAGTGTTACCGGAGACCTTGGCGGTACGATCACCGTGGCGCGCGAAGATGTATGCACCCACCACACGCTCGGCCGAAGCCAGCGGTGCCATCATGGAGGCCAGCAGGAGGCCGGACTGAAACGAAGTGCGCATTATTGAGGAAGTCGGAATAATCCTGCAGGACGAGAAAGCGAACGAACCCAGATGGGTGGGGGAGCCCCGTCTTTATCAGTGCTTTTCCTTCTCTATTCTCCCACTAGATCCTCACTTCAGAGTCAGTCTGCGGAAAAACACCCCGACGGTCATGCAACCAATCAACCTATACGGCCATACCGCTTTCCGGCGGGGATTTCTGGTTCAAGCCGTGCCATTTTTGACTAACTTAGGCATGCTGAGCCTGCAGCGGCCAGTTAGGGCCAATCGGTGCCCGCGGTGGAGTGCGTCGTGCTCCAGCGTCTCTTGCCAGCGCGCCAACTGCGGGCCAGACTTGTCCGCTAAGGCCCATCCCATTAGCAATTTTTCTCCCGGAGGCCCCCGGTCGACCTGCAGCGAACCCCGACTTCACCCCAACCAGTAAGTGCTGCCGTAAAACGCCGCGGTATGCCGGTTCTGCAGTCCGACCGCTAGTTTCTTCATCGGGGAGAGGACTGGAGATGGTCGCTCGTCCTCGTGGATTCGGATATACCATGGGGTTAGTGAGAATCGCAGGCTCGATGGTTTAGGTAAATAAGCATTTCGATCTGTAAAATGGTTCCGAAATTCTGATTCATCACTATGTATGTAAATGTCCCGTTTGCTTCCCCCCCACCCCGGGGTCATACCGCCACACCCTTATCGCCCATCAGCTCACACCCGATGCGCACCACCCCAACCATGCCCCCGGTCTGAACGGCCTCGGACCCACCACCTGCTAGCCTCCACTCGATCTCGGCCAGACCCTCTAGCCAGGCAATACGAGTCTGGGCGGGGACTTCGAGTTGCTGTAGTTGATCTGCCAATGCAGATAGAATATCAGCTAGCGCCAGACCCTTGGTCGACTTGAGCGTCTGCACCGTGTTCAGGCACGAGGTCACATCGCTGGTCGATAGGATCGTAGTCATGATCTGTTGGATATCGGCCGGGTGTGGCGCCGCGATGCAGTCGTAGATGGTCCCGTTGGTGATCGTCTCAGGTTCCGGCCGGGGTTCGGTTTGGTTTTTGGTCGGCAGCGGCATGCTGCTGGCATGGCAGGCTTGCAGGACGTTCAAAGCTCGTCGCATATCACCTTTGCTGAGGGTGACGAGACTGTCCACTGCCTCGGGTTGGATGCGGACCTGCTCCTTTTCGATCACTTGGTCGACGAGAGTGCGGATGTCGGCCTCTTTGAGTGGGCTGAATCGGAACCGCGTGCATCGTGATAGCAGCGCGGGCGCGAGCTTGTGGGTGTAGTTGGCGATAATGCAGAATCGCGTATTGGCCGTGTACCGCTCCATGATCCGGCGGAGAGCCATTTGAGCGGCCGACGTCATGGCATCGGCCTCGTCGAGGATGATCAGCTTGAATCCAGCGAGAGAAGTGCCGGCGGTGGACTGGGGTGCCATGGAGAAGATCTGTTTCGTGCTGGCAAACGTCTTGATCTGCTCGCGCACCACATCAATGCCACGGTCGTCACTGGCGTTCAGCTCCAGCACCATCTGCCGCATATTCTTGTTTCCGTATATCCGTCGTGCCAGCGCGAGGATCGTGGAGGTCTTGCCGGTGCCGGGCGGGCCGTAGAGAAGAAGATGAGGGAGTCGCTATCATGTTGATTAGTATGCCGCTTCCCTAATGGAGCGAGATAGCAAATACATTTGCTTCGACGAAGCGATTGATGGTCGCGAGGATGTCCTGGTGGCCAGAGACATCATCTAGCGTGGTTGGCCGATACTTTTCGACCCTGTGCAGGCATTAGTGTCGAAGTCGTGAGTTCATCTAGGGAGCATGGCTGACCAGGGCAGATTATCTTGAGCTTCCACCGGCAGGTCGGCGGCCGTTCTCTTCTTGCCAGCACTCTCCGAGCTGAACTGGACATCCTTTGAGGGCGCATCGACGTCCATCTCATCGTCGTAGTCGGACATGGTGGGCAATTCGACAGATACAGAAGAAAACGACGCGTGAATCAATCAGGCGCGTAAAGAGGCTCGGGACGGAAAATCCTCCCCTCCCGCGATGACATGCTGCCTTGAGTGTGTTAGTTAGTCCCCACCCATTATTCCTCCAACACCGCCTCGACTTCTCTCTCTCAATCCTACACACCTTACCATTCACAATGCCGGTCAGTTCTGTGTTCGGGATGTTTGTAGCTCACACTACTAATACTGTCCATCAGGCGTACCACTCCATCTTCTTGGAGGACCGCGATGTCCCCGTCATAGGTATCGATCCCCTCCCCGCCCCGGCGCAGCCCACCTTACTCCAGAACACCGTCGAATTGACCGTGATGCTGCTCTCCAGGGAACTTCCCAATCCTGCCTCTGCGCACTCGCACTCGGGGTCCCGCATACACGCTCCCCCAGCTCCCTCCCAACACCCCCGACATCGACGTCGCCCCGGACAACGAATCCTACGACTGTGTCGACGAGATCCTGTCGCTCTTCCGGGCCAATGTCTTGTTTCGCAACTTTGAGATCAACGGTCCGGCTGACCGTATGCTCATCTATGGAACCCTCTTCGTCAGCGAGTGTCTCGGCAAAGTCAAGCCAACCATGGCCGCCCGGGATGCGGAGAAGGTAGGCATGAAATGATTCGCCGCAAGAGACAAAAGTCCTGACATGGAGACGCCTAGGCCCTCATCAACGCCGCCCTCGAAAACTTCGCCGTCCCCGGTGATGTCTCGTTCCCGCTCAACCAGGCCTTTGAGCCCCCACGCGACCGCCAAGACGCAGAGAGTCTTCGGCAGTAGGTCTATACCTCGTGTGTCTGATCAATTATCGCTCTGACCGGTTTCCCTCCTAGGTACCTCTCACAAGTGCGACAGGAAATCGCCATCCGGCTACATGCTCGACTATACGCTGGCGGAGTCGGGCCGTCAAAGGTAAGCTCCATTCGAGGTCATTGGAAGGTCGCTAACAATATCCGCAGTTCTGGCTGAGTTTCACAAAGAGAAAGTTCATGGGGAAGAGCCTGTAGATGATGCCCGCATTTGCTATACATTTGTACTTTCTTTCGAAGATTCAGCGCATGAAATGGAATTGTGATACTACTCCGCCCCACTCACTCTCTGCGTAACAGGTCTAAAAGATGGAATCGTTATATTGGTACAGTGTGAATCTAATGACTTTTAAACAGATGTCGATGCCATCTCGACATCTGAATCACTGCCCGGGGTAGCCGTGCTGGTCACCTTCCGTCGTTTCCGGAAGGCGCCTGCGGCCTGGATCTTCTGTGTACTTGGGAACACGCGAAGTCCATGGAAGAGATAGCCCTCTGCGCCGCCACGGCTGGACATGAGGGGGTGGGTACGGCCGGGCAGGACTTGCCACTGGCGCACGCGCAAAGTGTGCAGGTTGGGAGGGAGCAGAATGGTGGGGTCGAGTTCAAACTCTTCATTCAACTCGGCGTCTGAGCCACCTTGGGTCTCGATTTCCCGCCTCCGGTGGATGAATGCCGTCCTCCGAGCTGTGGAGTACATGTCCATCAGTTGAGTGAGTGGCTCGATGGTTGGTGAATATACGGCGACAGAGCCCGACCCGGCAAGCAGTGGCACCAGATGTTTGAGAATGCCTGCTGGCTCCATCAGGGTGCTGACAATGAGTCCATCAAATCCACCATCTCGCGCCTCATCCACCACGCTCTTGACCTTTTCCCATCGATTGCGCTTGTGGAAATATGCACTGCGTTTGCTCTGCTTGAAACTTTCTAGCTCCGATGCCGAGAGGACGGGTGGCTCGTTTTCGTAGATGGGATCCGCCATGGGGTCAATCAGTTGCATCCAGCTGATCGATTTGAGATGGGTGTGGAGAGGATGTGATTCATCGGGCTTGTCCGTGTCATAGCCAAAGTATTTCAAGAGGGATAGGTTCGGTTGTGAGTAGGAGTGGACGACGGTGATAGTGTTGCCGGATGCAGACATTGGGGCTGGACGAGGACGCTTGTTGGGTGTGTGCTGTTGCTCGTCCTCATCCGCCTCGTCCTCATCCCGGGGGTATAGAATGCCCATGCGCTCGGCCATTGCCGCCACAACGAGGCCACCGGTATCGTCGACCACGAAGTACCGACTATTCGGCTTGGGCACAGGACTTGAGTCCAGCGCAAGATTTCCACCGTGGTGTACATTGCCCAGACACCCGAGCAGACCGATATGTTCGTCCCGCAGCTCCAAGGTTCTCGCGGCATCCCGTCCCTCCAGAATATAGTTGGTGAGCAAACTCACGTCCATCGGGAAGATGGTAAACCGCTTGATGAACTTCTTGCGCTTCCGTAAGGTGTACTTGGCCAGCGAGAAGGCCGTCTTTTGGTCCAATGCCGAGTGCGACTCCAAGATTTTCTCGACGATCTCTCGGCCCGCCCCCGTGGCCGTCTTCTTCAGCTCTTCGATCTCCTGCACCGTCAATCGCTGCGTCGATGCATCGTCGACCGTCTCCCGATTGGAGCGCATCGGGGTCCCCTCCTCTTGCTCCAGGCCGTCGGCCTCTCCGTCGACGTCGGCGTCTGCGATGAGAGCTTCGGCATGCAGTTCGGCGGCGGAGACGGCCCGCAGCACATGGCCATCCTTCTCGTCCGGGCTGTCAATTTCATATGTCAAGTAGAACGGCCGTCCGATTATCTGGTTTGCCGGGAATAAGCCATATTTGCCCAAGTTGACGGTTCTGCATCGCATCCATCAGTACCGGTCAGGTTCGGCCGCGGGGTCCACTCACGTATCTGGGATGAGCTTGACAATCTTCAGCATGTCCGACGGCAGCCGGAGGGCCACAAACTGGTCTGGCCGAATGTAGGAATGCATGCTCGGCAGGTACTCATGCGACCGCAATCACCATCGGCTGCTTCGTCTTGGGAACTTTTTTGCAGCCGAGTCCAGCTCCGACCAATCACCGACCGGGCGGTCTGTCTCCGGATTTAGGTTTCCCCGATACGGTACGTGACGTATGTTACCGATCTTCCCCCGCCGCAAAAAGTGGATGCCTGGCTCCATCTCATCATTGTTGTGTTCGCTCGGCTCTTCTCCAGGGCATGGCCCACCTGTGCTGAGCCTTGCTCGCCCTCCTCATCTACAACAGACTGAACTCCCTAGCCGAGAGCCGCCAACATCTCTGATTGGTGACACATCTCGGCGCTTGGATCTCAGCCCCTGCAGACCATCCCGCGCGTCTTCGATGTGTCCGTACCTGATGGCTCACTTTCCTGGGACTACATCAGACGTCAACCCCCCTACGCATAGGGCGTTGTGCTTTGTTTCTGGCATGACTGGGGACATCTTCTTGGGGTTCTTTCCATCACTTTCAGCCTGATGTGCTTGCGGCTCTTGCTGGCTAAAAATATCCCGCCCAAAATCGCCCCAGTGTCATCCCATCTAGTACTAGTACATCCCGACTTAGCGGACCCGACTTCATGGTGCTACGCAAGTCGCCCCCACCACGTCTTGAGAACATCTCCAACAAGTGGACTACGCGGTCCGAGCCTCGGTCGACCACTTCCCCCGCGAGCTCTCTTCCCTCGCCCGGACAGCTCGCGCGCCTGAATCGCATCCCCTCCCAGGACTCTATATACTCCCCCGACCTCAATACATCACCCGCGTTCGACCTCATGCCGCTCGAAGAAGCACAAAAGTCCCCGATGGGTTCACCCACCGGATACCCCCAAAGCCCCTGGCCCGATGACATTCAGGATCGAACGGCTCAGCATCGCCCGGGTTCCGCGCAGGAAGAAACAACATCGGATGGTAGCGGCCACTTGGTTCCGGCCGTCCTGCGGGCCGGTCCACAACCAGGGCCGGCAGCCGATGAATGGCGCGGATCAACTCCAGATCCCTCCAACGGGGTGCCCCCGGTGCAGTTGCGGTCGAATAATCCGTTCCTGAAGCCGCGGACGTCGCAGCCCGGCCAGGACCTGAGCGACGAGAGCCAGCGTGATTCGCATGCCACGTCTAGTAGTGGGCCGCTTAGCCAATGTACGTTCAGGCACCCACGTCCTGGAAATGCCTGACACTAACATCTTCTGCAGCGGAAGGCTATATTCCCATGACCGCACGACTGTCTCTTTGGGACAAGCACGAACAAGAGACGTGGGCTGACCGTCAAGCTTCCTCTGCGCAAGATCCTGGGCTCCCGGGTGACCATCAGCACGGTCCGGATAGCCAATTCCCGGCTCAACCGGCCAGGCAGTACTCGGACCCCCAGTCGATTTACTTTGAAGGGGAAAAAACAAACCCATATACCCCATCCGTTGTTGTGACCCCCGACCTATCCAATAAAGACCCATTCGACGCACAGCAGACCCAACAACCGCACGCTCCCAGCAAACTCACCTCAGAAGCCGGAATCCATACCCCGTCGGCCACAATCTCCAGTGCAACCACGGCAACCTCCCACGAACTCATTGATTTCGATGGCACGGATCACCTAGGCGTCGAAACTAGGTCTTACGGTGCCGCATCGTCTGTGTACTCATCCGAGGGCGGCGGCGATGGGACCAACGAAAGGGAGCTTTTGGACACCCCAGAGCTAGAAAGGGCCTCGTATTTCTCCAAGGTCAATACGGAGCTGCAAAAGTTGTCGGCGCAAAGGACGAGCATCTCTGCTGCAGAGGCCGCGCGACAGAAAGAGCAAAGGTCCGAGACTTATGCCATTCGACATGTCAACTGGAAAGACCAGATGGACCAACTGCAGGAATCCTCAATTCTTGTTCAGAACAAGAACGGGCCATGCCCACTGCTTGCATTGATCAATGCTTTAGTGCTGCGCGCCGACCCTAAAACACCAACGCCGATTCTCAAAGCGCTGCAAACCCGCGAGCAAATCTCGTTGGGGCTGCTGATTGAAGCAATGTTCGAGGAATTGACCATGTGTCTGAGTCCCGATGAGGAGTTTCCGGATATTGAAGCCCTAGCCCAATTCTTGACCATGTTGCATACCGGCATGAATGTCAACCCGCGCTTGACTCTGGTGAGCACTACGTGCAATCTTGAAAGTATGACAACTGATCTGTTGCCAGGAATCTGCCGACTCATTAGGCTCGTTTTTTCAAACTAGCGACCTTCGACTGTATAGTACATTCAGGGTGCCTTTGATCCATGGCTGGCTTGCTTCATGGTCTAGTCCGACTCACGAAGCCATGACTCGAGTCGCTCAATATCATGAGGATATCCAGCTCTTGCAATTCCGCAAACAAGAGCTCGAGGAGCGCGTAATGCGTGATGAGTCTCTCACATCAGAGGAAGAGCAGGCTATGGCAGACATCCAAACGATCCTGTCGTTTGTGGGCATCGAAACCGCCACGCAATTAAGTCCCTTCGGTCTGACGCAACTAACGTCAAAATTGGCTCCCGGCTCAGTCTCCATCCTCTTCCGCAACGACCATTTCTCTACCCTTTACAAGCATCCAACGTCGCATCAACTCTACAGTCTGGTCACCGACGCAGGCTATGCAAACCACGCCGAGGTCGTTTGGGAATCCCTCGTCGATGTAACCGGTTTCAACGCAGGGTTTCTCTCTGGTGACTTTCGTCCTGTTGGGAACGACCCATCGGCCACCTCCGATCCTGCTGGTCCACGCACATCTAGTACAACTGCCAACCGCCCTCCTGCTACGGGTGAAGATCCGGAAGGGAAGCTATCTTCCCAGGAGCAGAGCGATGCAGATTATGCCTACGCGCTTTCTCTCCAGTTTCAAGAGGAAGAACAACGTGAGAATGCCGGGAACGGTCGCCGTACCTCCAGTCAACCTTCCCCTAGCATGACCAATCCACCCAACCGGACATCCAGTGCTGCCCAACCGGCCACTGGCCCTGATCCGAACGACCCCAACGCCCCTCCTCCTTCGTACGAACAGGCGGCCAATCGCCCGGCATATTTACCACCACAGCAGAGGAGATACCCGGATACACCGACGAGTCGAAATCGGCACTCGCAAGGCCACCTCCCTCGCCGATCTCCGGGTCCCGTCCCCGCGGGGCATTATGATCGAAATCGAGATCGGAACAAAGATTGCATCGTTATGTGATTTATCCATACGATCAGTATCTTTTGCCGTTGCTTCGGCGCAATAACGCTTTTTTCCTTCTTTTCTCCTCGCTGAACACACTTTTTTGATCCTTTTTTTTTCATCTAGCTAGCGGCGTTTGTTGATGACGGAACGAATTTGATGAAGTGATGCATGGCCCTGCAGTCAGAGATTTGGGGTCAAATGGTTAACCTTGCAGCTTAGAATATTTGAAACAATATTTGAGAACAAAACCTCCTGAATTGTGCTCCTAATCCACCACGGATCTATTCCCCGCTATTCTTCGTCTTGCAGCGAGCGCCACAGTGGTGGAGATAGACCTGACACGGCGCAGCGAGGTCCTTGATCTGCTGCTTACGGAGTCTACCTCCTTGCGTGATATACTCGGAGTAGGATCTGTCACTCAGGGAGGATATGAGAAGAAATGAATATATCTGACTATGTTCCGAGTCCATTCTACTCAATAAAGCACCCACTATTCCGAGACCGGCCAATCATCCCATGCGCCGAGTTACCCAAAGGCCGCGATATTGTATTGTACAAGAAACGAAAAAAAGCCCTCATCAAACATGAACAAAAGGAAATCATTAATAAAGAGTCTTCCTCTCCCGTAACGGGAGTTTCGGGTCATATTTATCCCAGATGATCTTGTTCTTATTGTCCAGGTGGGCACCCTCATCCGTAATGGGGATAATCGGATCCGTCTCACTGACTTCGTGGTGACTGAATCCCCACCGGTCACGCGGGATCCATAGCGTCGCTGGAGGCGACGCGATGCACGGTTCGTAGTACGCTGTGCTCATCTGCTCTGGAGTATACTGGATTGGGGCAATGTTGCGCCGTACCTTGCGGCATAGTTTGGCATAGTCTTTGTGCACGTTCGGGTGGAACCAATTCCAGATTGCCGCTGCGCGCCGTGATTGGCGGCGCGATTCGTTGATCTCGGCCACGGCATCTTCCTTTGCTAGCAGTTCTTCCTCTTCTGCATCCAGGGTCCTCGGCAGATACGTGTTCAGCGGGGCTACCGCTTCGTTGAGGGACATATGAGCCAAAAGTGTCCCAATGGTAAATAGTACCATGATGACCACAGGCCCAATGGCACCTTTGATTGCACATAGGCCGATCAGGCAGATTTCAGCCAGGTAGACGCCAGTGAGGAGATGTTGCAGCGCTCGTGGGTACACGAGGCCCTTGGTGTCGATGTTGAGGTCGTATACAAACAGGAAATTATATCGGTAGGCTTGATACACCAAATACAAGCCAATAAAGGAAAAAGCGAGAATCAGCGGCGCAATGCAGGAGTATGCCAGTGCTAGAATCCGTTAGCTTGGTGTATCAGAAAAATACAAGATAGTTCCTTACCAATCACACCCATGTTCGTGAAAACGGGAAAGACATTTCCCCAGCTCACGCCGCCGAGCTCTGCCCAACGCTCGAAAAGATGGCGCGGAGAGTACGCAAAGAAAGTGGTGATGAACTTGAACACCAAGGCGCTGCCAACTTGGACCAGAGCAAGTGAGCTGGTGCTCAGCCCTTGCAGGAGGAAATAGGAAATATAAAAATTGGTTGCTTTGGGAAGATTCTTGGCCAGAAGGTCCTTGGCAGAAAGAGGATTCCTGATAATCTGCTCCGTGGCCGCCGACGCAGCCGATGTTAGGGTCGTCACCAGGAAGACTTGGACCACTTGGAAGACGAAATGGGCGCTTTGAGTGAAAAGCTCCACTCGCGCCAGTGAGGGCACTCCTGCTTTGCGAGCGCAGACTTGCGGGTTACCATTAGTGGAGTTGAACAACAGGTGGAGAAGAATGCTTACTTCGACAGATAATTGGCACCAAAGACATCAGCAAAACCAGAGCAGCCGACGGCAGCAGTCCTTGAATAGCGCCCTTCAGAATCGAGGGGAGATGGAGAATCCACCCCAGGAACGGAAGCAACTTGCAAAGGTAGGTAATGTTCGAGATGGCACCGACGACGGCAGCGGGAAACGACCAGAAGATGACCAATGCAGCGATTCCTCCCTGGACAGCGAACCGGCGAACAATACGTTGCCACCAGCTGAGATTCAATGCCCCCCAGACAACCTCCTGCGGCGAGATACCAATGAAGCGTGGTGCCATGTGGAAGGGCTGATGGTGAGATAAAGTCTGCAGCGCAACCTGAGCTTGAGATTGCGAGCTGAATTCGATAAAAACGGCAGACAACTGCTTAGCCTCGCCTTCGAGGTGCTTCTGTTGGAGAACTGTAGCCTCCTCGGTCACCCTGGCCAGTTCCGACCGATACCAGTGGATAGAGTCAACTTTCTTGCCAAATAATAGTTTGAGCCGGTGGGTGGGCCGCTTGACAGTGGTGTTTGCAAAGGGATCGTTCGACTCGCAATCCTGGCATGTGTCGGCAGAGGTCTTCCCTTTCTTCAAAGCATCAATTCGGTACTTGTTCGCCTTTCTGATCAGCTTGGTTTCGGCCCCTTCTAGTTTGTAAGAGAATTTGTCACGCTCGGTGACCAACTTGTCCAGCTCCTCGCATTCTGATGTGATCCAGATCCGACGGATTGAATCGCCAAATACTTGTCGCAGCCTCTTTTCGTTCCTGTAATCGGGTGGCACGTTCATGAAGAGCACCGTTCTCGACGACATTCGAGAAGAGTAGGCGGGGGAGTTAAGATAGGCCTGGCGCAGATTCGCATAAAACAAGCTCTCCCGGGTCACCACGTAGAACACAAACGCTGGGGCACGGTCAGCCTTGCTCCAAGATACGACAGAACCTTTGGCACTAACTGAAGTAGACACACCCCACCAAAACGTTGGCATAGTACTTAGTGGGGTTCGCGATATTGCTGAAGCTGAGACTGTTGAGCTGGCTGTTCCCATTGCCGCCAGTGGCATGAATCGGGAGCAGAATGGGCCATGTGATGAGCATTCCGACAAAGGAGATCGTGCACAGTACGCGCAGAAACCGCAGGAACAGATACCCATCCAAGGAGGAGTGGTGAAGCACATGGTTGTCCTCCATCTTGAAAAAGGTTCCAAACCAATCGATCCAGCCTGTAGGCAATTCAGGACTCCGCTGGCTGGAGGGCACATCTTAGCTGCTTGCCACAGTGAATGCAAGAGATGCTACTTACTGATCATGGAAATCCGGCAGGTGAGATCTCGGTGCGTACCATCGGCGTTGTGTTCGTCGGCAGATCAGAAACAATAGAAACCAAAAGGCGGCAATAATCAACGCCGGGACCAAAGTCGTCACAAACGCCGAGAGCGACGAGCCACTGGCACCAGTGGCCCCAGCAGCCAATTCGCCCGTGGTCGACTGGGGGCCGCCACGAGATGAGCCGACATTTGGGTCATTGTTGGGATTCTGCAAGCAAGGTCAGAGAGTGTGTGTGTGCTTTCCGGCTGGACGGGGCCACATACAATATTAGGACTCGACATGGCGAGCACCTATTTCCGCAGAACACGGTGAGACTGAGCAGCCAAGATGATAAAGGAGGAATTTGGCTCCTAATAATATTCGCTTGAAGACAAAAAAAAAAGCATTGCGTCGGCCCGTCCCCCCTCCCTCTCCACCGAGCATGCATGTCCTTTTTTGACCTGTCACTCGAAAGGAGGTAGGCTGCCATACATAGATCGCCCGCCGGCCAATCCTTGATCGGTGGAGCCCATCGAACCCAAATGCCGGGACACGATGAGGGATTACCATGCTAGGATGTGCCGATCTTGCTGTCTGTCCAGCATCCCGGACAGTGGAGGACTAGGATCGGATTCCTGGAACTCGGCATCGACGCTCTGCTCTCGATCTAAAGACATGGCGGCAAAAACCCGTGCCAGGCCCAGGCACAATACCTCCCGGAGGAAGGACACTATTGAGTGGAGACGTGTCGATCGGAATTGATGACGGCCTAGCTAGTAGTTCACAACCCCTGAACTCAGCAGCCGGAGCGCCGATCCATGCACCGAGCACCACGAACTGCCATCTCGGGACAAGACTTCCTATTGGCGTGTGACCCGCAGCAGTGCAAGGTGATTCGAGCCGATGGCCACACACAATGTCAGTGCGGGATGATGATCGGGGCTGCAGAGTTCATGGCTTTGGGTGTCCTACAGCACCCGATCTTGTGGCTGATGCAATAGGGCTGACTGAGTGGGTGAGAAGCGGTTGGCGTCGTCATTGTTCACCACCCATGCTCGTGGGACTGGCTTGACAGGACTTGGACTTTCGGACTGAACGCAAGGGGCGCCCTCTTCTCTGGTGGTGATGGCAGCACTGCACATTCCGGAGGCTGGTGTGTGACGCCTAATGCACCAGCCCCAATGGGGATGATTTGAGAGATGTCCCGTTTCTTGATCTGGACGGGATTCGATGTGTCGTCCAACTACCATCAGGGGATCGGATCAACACTCTGATGTCACGGCGACCATATGGGACCTGTCGCTGTCAAATCCTCGGAGATCTACTAGAGTCAGGGAGGCACGACCCAAAGACAGATGCGGTGGTGGCCCGTGTCTTGGCGAACCATGCATTGACGGGGGTCGTACATAAGACGAAAGAGATGATCAGGAAGCTCTGCCAGTCAAATGGGAGGGTCCGTGGACAATCCAAGTTCGCGTCCTCCTCGCTGTGGATGATAGATGAGGTGCATATATGCCAGTGGCATCGTTATATATTTTTTTGCTATTATCGTCTATAGCCACATCAAAGGGACCGATCCGACAAACCAATAATAGAGCGCAACTTAGACAATATTAGAATGCAGAACCATGTGTAGCTACCCATCTATAGAGTGGTGACCGTAGAAGGAAAAGGCGGTGGGTTGCATCCCGGCAGAAAAAGCCCCCGTCAACAACTGAAGCTTGCCTCTCTCTCTCTCTCTTTGCCAGACAAGATGGACGATTCATCAAAAGAGGCGCCTTTCAATGCACCTTTTGAGAAGCAGCCATTCCCGTCCCTGTCAGAAGATGACCTCGCCTCCCCAGATGGGCCAGGAAGCTACGTCGAAGAGGACGGCAGCGTCACCTCTCCAGGCTACGAGGAGGTCGAGGTGGAGGATGATGCCGACTTCCAATCGCATTACTCCGAAAACCAATCGTTCTCGGACTCCGGGGATGAAGATGATGGTATTGGAATGCACCCTTCGCTCCGACAGTCCAACAGCTCGCTCCATGGACCCAATGCTTTTGCGCCTCCCTTCTACAACCGGCCACCGACGCCCCTGCCGCCATCACCCTCGCTGACCTCTCTCCTCCGGCCACCATTCTCAACCACCACCTCGCGCCCAACGACGCCGGACAGCTCCGATGTGGAAACCCCGAACGACACTGAAGCCGCCGTCGCCAAGTCCGCTCGTCGCGCAACCACCGTCCCGCGGGCCAGTCCCAAGGTTCCCACCTACGAGTACTACGGTTTCGTCCTCTATCTGGCTTCCTCTCTGGCGTTTTGTAAGTTTGAACGTACAATTGGGCTTGTTGTATATGCTGATCCATGCCAGTGATATACATTCTGTGGTCGTATCTTCCATCCCCGTTTCTTCACCAACTCGGCATCTACTACTATCCCAACCGTTGGTGGTCGCTGGCAATCCCAGCGTGGCTAGTGGCTTTGATCATCTACATCTACGTGGCACTAGCATCGTACAACACCGGTTACTTGACCCTGCCTATGAATAGCGTGGAGAATATTGTGGACGACGTCGCCAACGTCGCAGTCATTGACGGGAAAGCGCGACGACGACCTGGGGGAGCAGCAAAGATGAAACCGGGTGCGACGTCCTATCAGATCATGGGTCCTCAGAATCGCAAGGTGAGCTGGCAAGAGATCTGGAACGAAGGCACCGATGCGGTTATGGATGTGCCGGTGGGGGGCGTGTGTGAGGTGCTGTATGGCCAAGATCGGAACGACGACTTGGAACTCTCTTCGCAGACGGCGGGTTACCGGCGGTCTTCCTTCTCATAGCGAGTGATTCCCTCCCTCTCTCTCTATAGACTTTTGTCGCCAATGATGTCGCGCGTGTCACGTGACTCGACCTTCTTCAAGGGCCGGAGATCTCCTGCTTTTCCTTCTCTTCTCGCCATCCCGGTCCCCCTCAGAAAATCCCGAGCCTGGTGACTGCTGGCCTGCCGACATGTCAGATCAACCTTCGACCCCATCCCGAACTGGTCGTCCGGGACCAGGGGAGCTCCCTCGGGCTCCGCTGACGCCAGAGCAAAAGCAAAGAATCGTAAGTGCTCGCATCCAAATGATGGGCTGCGGAAACCAGTGACCATTTTCTAACGGCGGTTTTTGTAGGAAATCAACCGCATGAAAGCCAAAGCCCTCCGAGAACAGCGCGAGGCCGAACGGGCCAAAGTCGCCACTGCTCCGACCTCTTCCCGCACAGCACATCCCACTGGCGGCGTCAAGCGCTCCTTCAACTCAATGACATCCTCAGATCCACCGGCAACCATGCGCAACGCGCGCACAAATACGGCCTCGTCGGAACTCGACGCCATCAAGCCTGCCCGCAACTTCACGCGATACGTCGACTACGACTTTAGCAAAATGACCGATACCAAGGGCGGATTCTTGACGCAGGAGGACGACCCATTCAACAAAGCGCTCCACGTAACGGATGGAAAGGAACAGAAGCCGGCACACATGACACAGAAGGAATGGGAACGCCATCAGTTGCTTGAATCGTTGCGGCGGAATCGCGAGGGGCCTTTTGAGCCCGGGCTCAGCGTCCTGGATGATAAAAGTCAGCAGAAAAGGTGTCGTGAATGCGGCAGTCTCGAAATTGATTGGAAGTGGGAGGAGATGTTGCGGTGTTGCATTTGCCACTCCTGCAAAGACAAGTACCCCGAAAAATACAGCCTCTTGACCAAGACGGAGGCAAAGGAGGACTATCTCCTGACTGATCGTGAGTCTCTCTTTTGATCTGTGTTTTTCTTCACGGACTAATGGATCTGCTGAACAGCGGAGCTTCGGGATGAAGAGCTCCTTCCGCATCTGGAACGTCCCAACCCGCATAAATCGACCTGGAACAACATGATGCTGTATCTTCGATATCAAGTCGAAGAATATGCACTTTCGTCCAGAAAATGGGGCTCTGCGGAAGCGCTGGACGCCGAGTTTGAGCAACGCGAGAGTGATAAGAAACGGCGGCGAGAGGCCAAATTCAAGACCAAGTTGCAGGACCTGAAGAAACGCACGCGCGTCGAAGCCTACCGGCGCAGTCGACAAGGTGCATCGGGAGGAGAGTTTGGTGACGACCTCAGCAATGGGCGCAAACACGTCCATCAATGGGGCCGGCCAGTTGACAACCCGGAAACCGGCATTCCGGTCAAAACGTGTGTGGATTGTGGCATGGAGGTGGAAGAACTGGAGTTCTAGCATTGTACCATATGTCTATTGATCTGATGAGCCCATGAGAATACGAATTGCATGTCCCAGCCCTGAATCATTGTTCGTTAAGGTTGAGTGATCTCGCCGTATACTTCACCTTGAATCCCCAATCAAGATGGACTACTAGGTAAAAAACATCCGCTACATCCTCGGGCCGAAACCTCGGGAGGAACGAAGGAGTAATGAAGGGGGTCCCACCCGCGCGTGGTGGTGGGCATTTACTCGTGGTCGACGCTAGGAGGAGAGACAGAGGGGCATCGACGATAGATTTTGAGGATGGTCTCCTATTTTGATATCGTTGCAGTCAAAATATCACAATGACATACAAATTTGGTGTCGCAAGATGGTGGTGCTATAAACAACATCAGTAGGGGTGAAATATATAATTTGAGGGTAACTCATCAAAGCTAGCCCTATCATACCACCATTGTTTCATACTCTTCAAGAAAGCGAAAGAGTGAAAGAGACAGTTATCCGCGATCAGAAAAGCTCGAATTGCGATTTCCACGAGGACAATAAACAGTCACGTTGATATTAGCCGGCGTTGACACTTTTGACACCCGAGGGGGCTCATATTGATGATGCCGGATTTCCCAGGCCTCCAACCATCACCACTGCCCACACGTGCCCATGAGCGCCTGTGTCTGCTCACCGTCACTTCCACGTTAAATCGCACCCTTGCCATATTCCATCTCTTTCCTTGCTCCCTCATCAACTGAAGCACACCATCTTCCTCCCAGCGATCACCGGCACGTCCTTCTCCCAATCAGGAAGGCGGTCGACATACGGGACGAAGCCCCCGAAAAGCCATCCGTGGCCCATAACAATCACCGACGAGCCGGCCCTACTGCTTGCTCGCCTGCCTCCCTTTTCTCCCCTCCCCCGATCATTGACTGACATTGCCCCCCCTGCTTGGAAATCCCGTCGCTCAACCGTTTTCCTTTCATTGGTTGACTCGGTGTGGAACGCCGATTTCCCCCCCTTGTCCTACCACACTTCCCCCCTCCGGGTCTGGGCTTTCGACTCGCTTACTTCAACCGGTGGATACGATTGACGGGGTCAGGAGAAGCTGAGCTCCGGACACGCCCACCCCGAGCTCGCTGGTCACTATCATCACGAAAACCAGAACCTCTCGGCTGGCCTGCTGTCTTCTTCCGCCCATTGCTCTCCCTGACGGTGCTGCCGTGTGTTGAGATCGCACATGGCTTGGCAATCCCCGTCGGCCATGGCTGGGGTCGGAGGAATGCCCGGGGCGATGGGCGATGGACCTTCCAGTGGCGGACACCCGCAGGGCACAGAATACACGTTGCAAGGTGAGTCTACAATCCCCCAATCGTCGACAGGCCGATCCCGTCTAACAGCTTGTCTCCTGATAGGTGTGATGCGATTCCTGCAGACAGAATGGCACCGGCACGAGCGCGACCGTAACGCGTGGGAAATCGAGCGTGCAGAGATGAAGTCTCGCATCGGTCGGCTAGAAGGTGATCTTCGGACGAGCAAGCGCCTACATGAGTCTCTCAGCAAGCATGTTCGCTTGCTGGAGACGGCGTTGAAGAAAGAGAGGGAGAAGACAAAGAAACTGTCCAACAACGAGAAAATCGAGCTTCCCCAAGACTCGAAGGAGATTGCGCGCGAGAGTGTGCAATTCTTGAAAGGTATGTCGCACTGATTCTGATGGGGTTGGCAAGGCACTAAACGGTTTGCTCGCTAGAACAACGCTCCAAGCCAAGTTCAGACCTTGGCGCGGACCAAGAAGATGACCGGCCCGACCAGTTTGAATTCCGCCAGGACGACGAACGCGAAAAATCACGGGTCTATCTGTCCAAGTGCGCACAGGAGGTCGCGTACCACGTTATTCCCACATCCCACCCAGCTCCTGACATGAGTGACCCCGACCTTTCCAGCCATCTGTATGGAAACCAGCACCTCTCCCAACAGAACTTGGAGGAAGTGTACCTTCAGCAACAACGACAAAAGGCGAATAATGTCATGGCGCGCGAGGCGGTGCTTCAGAACCACCAGGCCGCGGGCTCGCACTACGCCGAGAACGCAGCCATGTCTCGCGCCGACAACCAGTATGGGCACCCGTCTATTCCTCACGAAGCAATGGAGCGGCGATCTTTGGAATCGCAGCAGACACCTATTACTGCGATCGACAACCGGAGACAGACATACGAACAAGGCTTGGTCGATGATCGTGGCATGGAACCTAATACTCAAGGATCCCACGTGGTGGTCAAGGAGGGCAATGAGCGGATGGAAGACATGGATGGGTGGAATTTTGACGACACGGTGGAACAGGAACCGACAAACGAGTCCATTCCTCCCCATCGTCCTGATACAGACGCGTTCCCAAACGCCAACTTTGTTCGTACCAAGTCGCCCCCGAGAAGTGGCTCGCTGTCCCACCGGCGGAAGAGCTCTGGTGCCCGGCGGAAGAGTGATGGCACCGTTGATGCTGGCGCAACATTTGGACAGCAGCAAGATACAAACTTCAAGGTTCGATTCGCGCTCCGTGGTCACCTCGATGTCATTCGCTCTGTCATTTTTACGGGCGGCGGCAGCCCATCGGAGCCCGAGATCTGCACGTGCAGTGACGACGGATCGATCAAGCGATGGATCATCCCGGCTACCTACGGTGGCTTCGGAGCGCATGGCCCCAATTCCAGCAACGATCTCGATATCACTAGCTATTTTACGCACCGCGGCCATGTGGGCGCCGTGACCTCGCTCGCGGCTTGCTCTCCGTCGCAGAATATCTCTAACGGCGGCCGTGTCTTCGGCGACGGATGGGTGTTTTCTGGTGGTCAAGATGCCAGCGTGCGCGTATGGGAACGGGGTCGCGTTGACCCCAAGGCTACCTTGGACGGACATACAGACGCGGTGTGGGGGCTCTGTGTCCTCCCGGGGACAGCGGGCTCTGTCTTTGGTGACGCGTGCAGCCATTACGGTGGACCGGACCGCATCCTGCTGGCATCCGGTGCTGCTGATGGCCGCATTCTAATCTGGGCTGTCAGTGCCCCTCCTCAACTCTCTTCACCCCAGGCCGGGTCGCGTCGCCAGGGTGGAAGCCGTCGTGCAAACTCGATCTCCTCTGGATCCAATTTCCCATCTTCTCCGCAACCCAGTATCGCCACTGCGACACCCTTCAACTACACCCTTGTTCACCACATCGTTCGCAGCGACTCGCCCTCTCCAACTTGCATCAGCCCCCTGTCTCTTGCCGGAGTTAACTTTGTTGTTTCCTTCTCGGATGCGTCCATCCTCGTCTACGATACACGGACGGGCGAGGAGATTGCGGGCATGGCCAGCCTTGAAACATACGATGGCACTCCCTCCACTGGAGTCAACTCTGTGGTCGCTACAACCATTGGCTTCGACGGTTCGGCCAACCTGGACCCAAGTCGGAATATGGCGGAGGAGGAAGTCGTTCACGGTGCCACCGGTTCTAGTAGTGTGGAGGGTGTGATTATCAGTGGTTACGAGGACCGGTACATTCGTTTCTTTGATGCTAATAGTGGTGAGTTCGATCTAGCTGTTTTTAAAGCCGTCCCAACTGACTTGAGTCCCTAGGTCAATGCACGTACACCATGCTGGCCCATCCGGCCGCGATTGCGTCCCTGTCGTTGTCTCCAGATGGACGTGAACTCGTCTCAGCCGGTCACGATGCAAGCTTGCGGTTCTGGAACCTCGAGAAGCGCAGCTGCACACAGGAACTGACCAGTCACCGGTTGATGCGCGGTGAGGGCGTCTGTACCGTCGTCTGGAGCCGTGATGGTCGCTGGGTCGTCAGCGGCGGCGGTGATGGCGTGGTCAAGGTCTTTTCGAGGTGACCCTTTTCTCGAGATGACTTGACGAGATGACGGCCGTGCATGATTTTTGCTCGCGTTGTACAACCGTGTATATTTCTCCGCATCTTCTTCCTCCCTAACCGTTTTGTCACATGAGCCATGAACCGAATGAGCGATTGGCCGGACCATTTCCTTTTCTTTTCGAGCATTTGCAATGGTGTCCCATCCAGACTGCCTGGCATATGGTGCCCTTTCTTGCGGTACCTTTTGTTTTTCTTCGTCATTGTACTTGTTGACTCTACTGATAATATGCTGCTTCGCAATGATTCCCTGGCGCACATCGGAGAGGTCATACCCTACTTTCCCTTGTGTTCTCCCTTTGCTTCGGTTCATACCACGTCCCCCAAGTGAACTGGTCACCGGTTTCCGCGCATTGAATTATTTGGTGGCCGCCCATGACATTGTCTCAGGGGGGTCTTTTAGGCGTTTCGTTCTTCCCCGTGTCCCTCGGTATTCCGGGGCTGACTGGCCGTTCATCTTGTGGCCATATGTTGTGTGTGTATAACATTCGAATTCATATCTCTTCCGTTACTCGCTTCTCATTGCACCACGTAGACCGTCCACGGAAATCACATCAGGTATCATTAGACTAGAGAGTCGCTATCATCGGTTGGTACTCCAAGCATTGTGGAACATCGCCCGCAACCGCTTTGCTTCCGTCTCATCCTTAAGCCGCTGCTCTAGGAAGCCCTGTAGATCATCCCAGAATGCTTCCGACTGCAGTACCTCCGCACCACTCGGTCCCACCGCAGCCTTGGGTGGTGACTTGTCGCTTGGTTCTGCAGCCTCAGGTTGCGTGGCAGCCACCTGAGCGCCCCCCATAATCATCACGCCAAACTCGACCGCCTTTCCCCCGGCCAGCATATCAGGCTCATCAGCCAGAATCTCTGCAATTGTCTTCGCCGTCCCCGGCACCGGCTTGCGGCGGTACAGGATCTTGATCTTATCCAGCGGCACCGGGTTGCCTTGTGCATCGATAACGCGCTGGCCCACCGCATCCCGGATATCTTGTAGGGAGGTGGTTGCAAGTGGAGCGTTTGGAATCGCAAACTCCAATGCAGGATTCCGGGCAGATTTGACGTTCACCGTGATTGATTTCGACGAGCCTGGGGCTTGCGTGGATTTCACTTTCTTGGGCATTTCTGGGTGCGGGGGTTGGAGACGGGGTAGTGTGTACTGCGAGATAATTAGTTGAGAGACTCGAGACCAGGAAAAGGCACTCACGGGCACTCGCAGTCCCACTTGCTCTGGGTCGAAGACATGGTCAGCGCGCAGCTTGACGGGCCGAGAGTCCAGCGTGGACAGGAAGGATTTGGTAAAGGACAGCTCGGACATGGTGAAGGCGGAGCAAGTAGAAATACAGGAGAGAGACAGCTTAGCCCTGTGTGAACGCAACTGGCACCGGATATATGAATGTAGACGAGGTGTTCCAGGTCGAGGTGGGTTGAGCGACCACTAGATATTGTGGCCTGGTTCTTCAGGCCACAACACACCGCCCAGAACGACGGTTTCCTGCCATCTCCCACCGCCCGCAGAAAAAAAAAGTGCCGCAAAAAATGTAGCGCTCGCAGCAGAACCACAGCCCAACATTCAACTCAATTCTTCAACTCACCATGGGCAAAGGTCGTCGCATGAAGAAGCAGGGCCCCCCGGCCCCGCTGGATGAGAGCAAGATTTCCATGCTCAAGAAGCGCAAGGCTGGTGAGGCAGAGTCGGCCCAGAAGGCTGCTGCTGCGCCGGCCAAGAAGCGGCGGAGGGCCGATGTCGACGAGGAAGAGGTGGTGACGAAGACGGCGGCACCTAAGAAGACCAATGTCAATGGTGCAGCTGCGATGAATGGCAAGAAAGAACAGAAGAAAGCCGTGTCAGGGAAGAAGCAACCCGTGCCCATGGATTCGGATTCAGAGGATGATGAGTTTGAAGACCTGGATGGCGTCAGTGAGGGATCAATGGATAGCGATCAGATGGTGGAAGGGCTGTCCGACCTGGAGGACGACGACGAACTCAATGCTGAAGATGACTCGGTTCTCGACTCCGACGAAGGTGATCACCCGCGCGAAACCATGTTCTCCGACGATGAAGACCTGTCCGATGCGGAGGAGAGGTTGACCGCAGCCAACATTGAGGGATTGTCGCGGAAATTGGACGCTGCCAAGGAGGCGGAAGACGAAGAGGCAGAGCAGGAATTGCAGGAGTCCGCCATGCAGACCAACATCGCCGGCGACCGTCCTGATGTGTTCGGTGACGCCGAGACTGGCCAGCCAGGTCTGGCACCCGATCTGCAGCTGCTGCGGCAGCGCATCACCGATACTATCCGTATTCTGGGCGACCTGAAGTCTCTGGGTAACCCCGACAAGTCGCGTGCCGACTACCTTGACCTGCTCCTGAATGATATCTGCACCTACTACGGCTACACCCGCTTCCTGGCCGAAAAGTTGTTCAACCTGTTCACGCCCATGGAGGCCTTTGCCTTCTTCGAGGCCAACGAAACCCCCCGCCCAGTCGTTATTCGTACCAACACCCTGCGCACGAACCGTCGGTCCCTTGCCCAGGCTTTGATCAACCGCGGTGTCGTTCTTGAGCCCGTCGGGAAATGGTCCAAGGTTGGACTGCAGGTTTTCGAGTCTGCCGTGCCCCTGGGTGCCACACCGGAGTACTTGGCCGGCCACTACATTCTGCAGGCGGCGTCCTCTTTCCTGCCGGTCATGGCTCTGGCACCCCAGCCTAATGAGCGCGTCCTCGATATGGCCGCCGCGCCCGGCGGTAAGACCACCTACATGTCCGCGCTGATGCGCAACACGGGCTGTGTGATCGCCAACGATGCCAGCAAGCCCCGTGCTAAGGGTTTGATTGGTAACATCCACCGTCTCGGCTGTAAGAACACCATCGTGACCAACCTGGATGCTCGCACAGCGTTCCCCAAAGCTATGGGTGGCTTCGACCGCGTTTTGCTGGACGCTCCCTGTACCGGTACCGGTGTCATTTCGAAGGACCCCGGCGTGAAGACATCCAAGAACGAGCGCGATTTCCTGGCCATCCCGCACATGCAGCGCCAACTTCTTCTGGCGGCCATCGACTCGGTCGACCACTCCTCCAAGACCGGAGGATACATTGTCTACTCGACCTGTAGTGTCACCGTGGAGGAGAACGAGGCCGTGGTGCAGTACGTGCTGCGGAAACGGCCCAATGTCAAGATTGTGGACACGGGTCTAGGCGATTTCGGTAGCCCTGGTTTCACCAGCTACATGAGCAAGAAGTTCGATGCCAAGATGGCGCTTACCCGCCGCTACTTCCCGCACCGCGAGAACGTCGACGGCTTCTACGTCTGCAAACTCAAGAAGATTGGTCCTACCGTCTCTGCCAACCCGACTGACGATGCCCCCGCTGCTACGGCTGGAGATCGTCCCGCCAAAAAGAGTGTCCCCTCCGCTACCTCTTCGGATGACGAGGTGGTCGACAAGACTCCGATTCAGGATGAGGATGGGTCCACAATGGACTTTGAAGGAGGCACTTTCGGTCCATTCGAAGAGGATGACGATGCTGACCGCATCGCCCGCGCTGAGCGTAACCGTCTGCGCCGCAAGGGTCTCAACCCCAAGGGTGTTCTGAACAAACCCAAGAAGACCAAGAAGTCGGACGAGTCGACCTTGCAGCCAGAAAAGGCCAAGACTGAAACTGAGGCTACTACAAAGAAGTCCTTGAATCAAGGCGGCAAGGGGGAGAAAAAGACGGTGACCAAGGGAGAAAAGGAGAAGAAGAAGGACAAGAAGGGGAAGCAGGCGAGCAAGTGATTGTTCTGTATGTAGTAGTTCTTGATGTGGAAAAAGCATTGTCGGGCAGGGCGCATTTGGATATACCTCTTTTCTCAGTCAATATCAACATGAAATGATTTGCTCCAGAAATAAAAAAAGAATTCTATGAAAGAGAAAATGATCTATGTCCACCGAGCAGGGGCATGCAAGTATACATCAAGTTGTCATCAACTGCAAGCAAACTCCCACGAAAAAAAAAATTCAAAATCACTCGCCGGTTTTAAGTCCAAATCCATCTTTCGCTCAAAGTTTCAGAAATGCCGGGGTATGTAACGGTGGGAGAGCACCCCACATATATATGAAATGTCAATGAAAAATATAACCTCGTCCATCATGACTCCGTTCCCATCAGGGGGTGTGCCCTGCGCATAGTTTATGTTCGATAGATCTTGATGACGCTCTTGATAGTCTTGCGGCAGATCGGACAGAGATCCACCTGCTTCGCACAGGTCACGCACGCGCAGACATGGCCACAGTCGCAGAAGACGGCATTCTGCTCCTCTGAGTAACAGATCTGGCACAGATCCATCTCGTCCTCGGCCACTTCCCAGTAGCTGATGCCCTTGCCATGGCGCTTGCCGTCTTTGTAGCCACCGACGTACTTGTTGCCCGTTATCTTCTCGATGTAGGTGCCTTGACCATGGCGCACGTCTTCGACCCAGTCGCCGTCGTATGTGTCGCCTGTAGGGTACTCCATTTTGCCTTGGCCCTGGCATCGACCCAGGACGAAGTCACCCTCGTACACGGTACCTGTGCCCGAAATGTGTTTGCCTTGACCGTGGTAGTAGCCCTTCAGGAACTGGCCGCTGTAGTAGTCGGCTGTGAAAGTGGCTTCCACAGTCTTGGTGCCAGTGAAGCCTTGGATAGGATGGCCGCGAGACTCGGCCCATAAGTACTGAACGAGGCGATCGGGACTGGCGAACAAGCCAGCAGCGCCAAGCTGAGAGCGTCTGCACACATTATTAGAACCTCAAGCGCTGGGTCTGCCTAGGGAGGTGTGAAGCTTACTTGTCTTTACTCAACTTATCCCCGATAATGATACAGGCACCGTGAGGAACAACAACGTCGAGGAAGGTTTCGGCCGGTGAAACTGTCGTGACGGTGGTGCCATCCACTCGCTTCCATATGAGGAAATCCTGTCGAATCGGCCGTTGGAGATGGTTCCGAATTGATGCCTTAACATTCGCTTCGAGCTGGGAGAAGAACGAGCCCACAGTGCGCAGGACTTGCTTGTCGGCATCGAAGATCTGAATGAAGTAGTACGCGTGGCCCACGGGGAGGGCTGCCTCTAGCTCAACCGGATTCGCCGTGGATTCAGACTGAGCGGGCTCAGCGGGTGTCGCGTTGATGGAGCTACTTGAGGTCTGTTCAGTCGAGGTAGTCGGCGCAGCCTCCGTCGCTCGTCGGTCATGGGCTGCGGCCACTGCCAGAGCGGCTTCAACCTCGGCTCTTTCCGCCGAGGCATCGGCTTCTAGAGACGCAGTGGCCACTGGGGGAAGTGAACCACTAATGTCAGGAATACTGGTGACTTGTGCAGGAGCAGCAGCACTCTCGTTGGGGACGTTGCCAGAGGAACTAGCCTCCGCATCCCCGTCAGCCATGGAGGGAAACGGTTCGGGCGTGCCAGAGTTTTCGCGCTCGAAAACAGACTCGTCGGGTTTGTCTTCAGCTGTAGTCGCCGTAGGCGGATCAGGCATGGCAAAGAGCTTGGCATCCGCTTCTGAGATAGTCTCCACCCAGAAGCGAATCGTGCTCAACGAGGGATCGAGCGGTGCACTCAGATCCGTAATCCGATCAAACGCAAGTGTGGGACCAAACTGGGCGCGAGTGTGTCCGACCTGCCAGAGACGAACTCTTTCAGGCCGAAGAGCCTCGGAGTCTGTCGACTTCCACAACGCAATCTTCTTACGCAGATCGACGATGGGAGACGAGCGGGGCAGGGTCATGTACATGACCCCATTCGCAGCTTTGGCCTGGGACATGAGGTCGTAGGTGTCGAAGAGACTGTTCAGCTGCTCGTACTGGGACAGGGAGTAGACCTCGACTTGAACATTGCCGTCGGCCGACTGAGGGGTTGAAGGATAAACGCCGGTCTCGTAGTACTGCTTAAGCTCCTTTGAAACCTTCCACGGACCCTGGGGACCGGGCAGGATCTCGGACACCTTGTCGCTGCGGATGTACATCACGCCGATGGGAACGTCATGGCCCTTCTTGTGATCCACAGCTTGAGACGAGTTGAGACCTAGATGCGGACCCAGGGCCGTCGTGCGGGTCAGGCACTCCACGCGGTTGTCGCTGCCGTCATCGAAAGCCAACCATTTGGTTCCAGGGCCGGCCGGCCGGAGAATGCTGAAGAACTTGCCAGATGTGCGGCGACCACGGTGCACGACATAGCCGTAAAGGACATACTTGCCATCCTGGCCATCCACCACATACGGAGCGAGATCCAGCTCCTCGTCCAAATCGACTTTGCTGTATAGCAGCTGCCACCGCATGCCCTTGTCGAGCACATGGCGGTTGAGTTCAACGTGCAGAATCGGTGGTAGAGACCATGAGCCTGGCTTGGCGTCGAGGAAGTTCTTGACCGCTTCTCCCGTGGACGGGAATTGATCAGCCGAAACACGCAGACGAGAATTGAAACCCGTTGGCAGGGTATTCACGGGCCTGGCTGACTGCACGGTCAAAGTATCGGGGGCTGGACTATCAAACAGCTGGGCGAATTGCTTGCCAGCGTCAGTACCCGCGAGCTCCAGTTCCAGCGTCCGGCGCAGACGCTCCCAGAACTCTGACACGTCGCTGGAATACTCGTGGAGATTACGCAACGTGGATGTGATGCCATCTGTGTCGACATACTGCAAAGACTTGCTGCGGCAGCGTAGCTGCCACAAGAGCTTCTGCAGGGCGTCACACAAAGGCTTGGGCTTGACATCGCAATTGTGCAAGTGTTCGAGCACATCCACACTTTGGATGATCTTGCAGAATGGGGCGATGTGCAACCACGAGGCCAGTCCGGCCACCTCAGCACTGTGGTTGATGACCGAGTCTCCGAGAGGCCGGTAGCCCGTCAGAGACAGGCTGTCCCACGTCGGCTCCGAGTCACTGGGATGCCACCACAGGGACTTTGTTGGATCATCGATCACTTGGATATAGGCATCGAAGGCGAGCGTGTCATCGCACAGCAAGGGGCGGTGCTGGCCTCGTCGGCGAATCTGGATCTGGTCCCACGGGCCGTGGAAATAGGTCCATCCCCAGTCCAAGTTGTGCGGGTTGAACTGATGGCACGAGGACTGCATCCATCCCGTCCGCGGTTCCGCCGGATTGTACACAAGGACACCAATCTGGGACGACACCCGCCAGAGGTCCGTGTCCGGCCCAGTCGGCGCGGCCGCCGCAGCCGCGGCCGCGGGATATTGCGATTTGTATTCTTCCAACCAGGCCGCTGGATCGTCGGTTTCGTCAAAGTGCATGTCTAGTTCTGGCGCATCGAGGGCGGAATCCGACGGGCCTCGGCGAACTTGGAATTCTGTCTGGGGCTGTTGCTGGTCGGGGGCGGGGAGAGTCCGAGAACACTCGAGATAGACACTCAGTGCGCCTACATTGTTTCCGCGGGGGTAGAATTTGATTCGCCACCAATATCCGCCAACGTATGCGGCCGGAGAGCGCATGACCTTCTCTCGATTCGGCCGTTCTGCGGTGCCTCGGACACCCTTGATCTTCCAGGTGAGGCGAGCCTTCTCGCTAGGTTGATACTCGGGGTCATCGAGATTTCCGAAGAAGTTCTTCTCCCAGTACCCGTCTGGACCGTCCGGGTCAGCCACGCTTTACATGCCACGGAAGGGATGGAACTTACAGTCATGAGCACTGTAGTCATTCTCGGCCGCCTCGATCTCCTTCACCTCCTCCTCGTCCGGGGCACTTGTATCTACATCGAATTCGGCCCAGTAGGCATGCTCGACGGACTCGGAGGATTCCGTGGTCGACGGGTTCGAGGCAGGCGGATGGGATTCGGCGACGGGCTGCGATTGCTCGGTGGAGGTATGTTGACTCGGCTGGTCCGCCACTTGAGGGGACTGTGAAGAGTCGACCACGTCCCCGCTGTCGGTCCCCCTATCGGGAGCCGTTGGCTGGGCGTTGGTCACCGGGTCCGTGGCAGGATCCATGAGGAATGAATCGGGGAAGATGAACAACCAAAGAAGAAGAATAAAAAAAGAAGGGCGGCAAGAAAAAGACCGAACAGCTGAGGACCCAATCAGGGTCTCACCGGGAGCGACAGGCCAGCTGGATTGCGAATTGCGAACGGGACTAGATCGTGGCCGGATTCTTCCCCAGCGATAAGAGGCTTATCTATAGAGCGGGAATTGCAAACGAACGGTGGGGGGAGCCAAGTGGGCACCGAAAAGAGAGTGGGAGTGTGAGAAGGAACGAAGAGAACGAGGCAAGGAGAGGATGAGGAAAGAAGGAGCGAACGAACAGGGAGCGATTGTAGCGCGCGAAAACCCCAGGGGCCATTTGCCCCCGAAAGGAAAAGATGAAAGCCGGGGGGATGTGCCGGAACCAATGAGGGCCGGGCGAGTGGGCCGGTGCCTGACCGGCGACAGGAACTCCTGATCGACCGGCCACTCATCGCCGCGACTCTTCTGGCATCCACACCCGCACCCCCTTGGGATCAGGATATCGCCATTCTCATTCCGATCTAGTATGCTCCCTACGGTGATGCTGGTCTCTAATGGGATACAATCCGAACCCTCCCCTTATCGTCCCGATCGGCGGTGGATCCAACCGACCGGCCCCACTCCGCGTCCACCTTAAATGTGCAGGTGGCGACCCTTCTTTCTGCCGAGTGGCGACTCGGTCTCTCGGCCGCTACTTTTCGCATTGGAGCGGGTCGGCAGATCGCGTGGTAAGCTTTGGTCGGCGCGAATGGGATGCATGATGGTGAATAAGAATAATACTCACGGCGGGTCCCTGCATCGCTGATCAACCTCGACGACTCGACGGCGGCCCGCTCAATCCTGCATCGAGGGGGAACCCGCACGCGCAAACGAGGCTGCCACAATGAGCGGAAACACCACCGTTGCCTCGGCGTACACCTTGACCGATCGCGCGTCCGGTTTGATCTTGCCCCAGCTCACCGCCTCGTCCGGCCGTGCGCCGGCATCGCTCCCGTCGAATTCCTGCGCCGTGTTCACGTAGACCGCATGTTCCGCGCCATTGCGCATCAGGCACGCGTTGGCGATGTGGTGCTTTACCACACCGCCGCCCAGAATAATCATGCCCGCGTGCGCGGCTCGCACGGCCATGGTGTTGATGCGGCGGACATCATCGACAATGTCGACGCGCAGCCGCTGCGGGGACGACTTGAACGTGTGAAAGTAGAGCATGTCGCCCAGCGACCCATCGGTCAGCGCGGGACAGAACACGGGGATCCCGTTGCGGGCCGCCCAGTAGAGCACCGAGTCCTCGTGGTTGATCTCCCGACCGAGCCTCTCCGTAATGCGGCTGGGGGTCCAGTGCAGCTCATCCTCCTCGTCCCCCGTCTCGAGCGCCTTCTTTCTGGCCGCTTCCTGCTCCTCCAGCATGCGATCGAGGATCGGGACCACCCAGTCCTCAAAGGCACAGTAGTTGCTATTGGGCACCAGCAGGTTGCCAATGCGGTTCAGGCCCTTGGCTCGCAGGCCGGCCCCGGGCGTGGTGAACGATCCGAGATAGGTGGGTGCCAGGCACTTGATCAGGTCCTCCTCCACCCCTCCGGCCGTGGTGACGATGGCGGACACATGCTTGTGCTTGACCAGATACCGCAACGTGTCACGCAGACCGGACGAGATCAAATTAGAGGTGTACCCGAGGAAGATGGTGGTCTTTTCGCCGGTCTCGGGGTGACGGTAGGCTCGCTGGAGGGGGTGACAGTCCATGTCAGACACGTGCCGGCCACTGGGGATTGTTGCACAGGTAGGCTTACCATGTCATTGATGATGCGAGCCGCCTCGGCAACGGCGCTGCCCTGGAACCCCGTATGGGCCAGGTTGTCGACCAGCTCGGCGACGGTGATATCGCGGCCATGGAAGGAATCAAAATCCACCCCACGTACTTCCTGAGAGCCCTCGGGGACCGGCTGCGAGGTGACCAGCACAGCGCCGGTCGCTGAGGAAGGGGGCGCGTCCGAAGGTTGCGGGGCGGCCATGGTGTTTTGCGAAGGGTGTAATGCTTCTCGGTCCACGTCTAGAATTCTAGTATGATTTTTTTTTTTTGGCAGCGGAGGAAGAGAGCCTCAGGCAAAGAGTGAGGGATACCTCAGGCACCCACCCCGTTCATCGTGTGTGGTGGACACCAGCACAAATGTAGAATGACACGGTGCATCGCAAATCACTCTTCAGTCATGATGCTCAACAAATACCAATACCAATCCAATTCCATCCAATCACGGGGGAAATGGTTCGATTCCGTAGTTCCCGGCCACCCACTGTCGCCGGCGCCTGAACCGTTCATTGTTGGTGCCTCAGGCCACTATGCACGCCCATCCGGGCCCATGCTTTCTTGGTTTCGCGCTCGCTCTCTCAGCTCCATTCATGATTCCCTCCTCATCTTCATCTCTCACTTTCATTCTTTTCCCCCCTCTGATCCTCTCTGGCACCCCTACGTGGTCCCTTGCTGCCTTTCTCCAGATCTCATCCGCAGTCGAGTCCAGACCCACCCGTTGCAGAATCCGTGCGACTTGCCCACTCCAGCGACCATCCACGTTGGATGCCCGCCACTGGCACGATCTTTAGATCGAATCCCGAAATTCGTGCGCGCGTTCTCCTCTGCTGTCCGATGATCGTCCAGGGGGCTCTGATTCCGAGTCCTTGAATCTGTTCCTTGTTCACCTCCCAGGACCCCTTGCCAGTAACCATCATCATCACCACCACCACCACCGTTTTCTAGCTGTCTGGGTCTATCTGGCGATCGCAAGCGCCCCCTTTTGCTCGTTCTTCAATCCTCAACCGCCAAGTCAAGCCAGCCCTGCGCCACCTTTCCCGATTGGGCCTAGCCACATTACCCTTTCCCCGTGGCCCGTGCACCGGTCATCACGTGCTAGCCTTTCCCCTTCCAGGTATGTGATGGATTAGATCTTCGTTGTGTCGTATTCTTCAAGCTGGAGCCATCCCCGGGCCCGGGTTTGTTTTTCTTTGATTGTACCTCTCTAACGGTCGCCCAGGCTCTGCCCCAGATAGCATGACCTGGTGATGTCGTCCCGATTCCCCCCTTCGTCCGGGTTTAATTCCCGCGACCGTTCTCCCCAGCGCTTTGGAGACCGTCGTCCTCCCGCTGGCCCTCGCGGCCCCGACGATGCCAGCCCAGTTCCGTTTGGCAGGGACCCGCCCCGTGGCCCGCGCGCCTTAGTTGATTCCCCTCGCGGCGGCCCCTTCGGTGGCGGTGGCCCTCGCGGGCGAGGCTATGGTCGTGGTGAGTTTCGCGACAGGGACCGTGATCCTCGAGACCGCGACCGAGATCGAGACTTCCGAGACACTCGCGATGGACCACCCCCCTTTCGCCGCGAAATGGATCGCGATTGGGGCCGCCGAGACCGAGAATTTGAGCCCCGCGAAAATCGAATGGGTTTTGGTCGTGGCCGATCGCGCTCTCCGACGCGCGACTTTCGTGATATGAGAGACCCTCCAGGGCGTGATTCCGATTTGGTTCGTATGCGACGCAATTCTCGGGATAGCCTTTTGTCGGCGTCCTCGGGTGGTCCAGATGGTCCTCCTTCCAGTGGCGGCCATCCGCGTGGAGGTTCCATTCGGGGTCGTGGCCGTGGGGATTGGGATGGAGGCCGCGGACGTGGCCGCCCGCCCTATCTCGATGACCGCGACACCTTTCGCCGGCGGAGTCGATCCCGCGATGGTTGGCGAGACCGTGGACGGGATCGTCCCGTCGATCGTGATCGAGACCTCATCCGAGATCGAGAGCGGGATCGAGACTTGGATCGCCGGTTTGATCGGCGCGATGATTGGGATGGTCGACGATCGGATCGTGATGACCGACCCAATGACCCTTGGAAGCGACCCCCAAGCCGAGCTGGGAGCCGCGCGCCTAGTGGCTCGACTCCCGCATCACTCCCTCATGCAGCCTCCGTGAGTCTGCCTGATCGCATCCCCGACCAAACTCTTGCAGATCAAGACAGGAAAGCATCGCTCCCACCTGCCTTAGACCCTCGTCGTGATGCTGAGCGTCCCGAGTCCGTGAAGGATCTTTCCCCAGTTGTCAAGCACTCACCTCCTCCAGCAGCTCCTCAAGTGCCGGCCTTTGGAT
The DNA here is from genome assembly GCF_964197705.1 of Penicillium psychrofluorescens. Taxonomy (NCBI): domain Eukaryota; kingdom Fungi; phylum Ascomycota; class Eurotiomycetes; order Eurotiales; family Aspergillaceae; genus Penicillium; species Penicillium psychrofluorescens. Next base: position 4,339,131 of record NC_133441.1, read on the forward strand.
CGGTGACGGCTCTTATCCCCAATGCCTCTGCCGGAAACGATTATGCCGACAAGGACCAAACCGAACTGCCTCCCCAACCACCGGCGCAGCCTCCCACAGGACCAAAGGTGGGCCGTGGCGAGCAGGACCCATTGAGCCGTGTCGTTAAAGCATCCACAAATCTATCGGAGTTGTCACCGCCGACGGCTCCCGCTGCCATGACCAAGCGGGATTCGATCCCTGGTGAACCATTGCCTCCCGGCAGATCGAGCTCTGTCACTTCTTCACCCACCATCGCGCGACTACCACATCCACGAGCTGCATCCCGCGAACCATCTGCCTCCCCACAGATGCAGCCATCCAACATTCCCACCGGTCCGCGGGCGCTGCAACAGCGTCAAGGTTCTCTCCAGCGCGGCATGCCCAAAGGCAGCAAGCAATGGGTTCGTCCAGGCTATCCACGCGCCCATTCCGTTGCCAATGCTCCACCAAAGAGGGAATCTATTGATGAACATGATCCTTCCTCTGTCGGAGAAGATTTGCGACACGGATCCCAGGAACCTGAACGTAACGAGCTATCACCGAACCGCTCTAGACGCAGTCCGCTGCACGTGCCAACAGTCGAGAAAGAAAACCCTGAAAAAGAAGACTTTGAAGATTCCGCACCCATCCTCGATTTTGATGAGTCGGAGGAGGAGGAAGATGACGAAAACATTGTTTTCACCCAGGACTACTTGGAAGAGAGAAAGCAGATCTTTGAGAAAGACATGCGACGCCTGCGAGCGGAGATGCCTCCTCCTCCATTGGAAGATCAGACCATCGTTGCTCTCCTGATGAATATCCAGTTACTCGGCATGATCGCTCTCGAACCAGTGCCAGAGCGGCCATCAGAACCTGTTCCATCGGTGGAGAAGGACGAACAACCTACAAAAACTTCGACAGCCGACCGAGTCGTTTCCTTCGCGCCCCCTGGAATGGGTCGTGAACCGATACCCATCGGCAAAACCGTCATCCCGCCCGTTGTATCCCACGAAGAGATCACTATCGACAGTCTACCCTTCCTCCATTCCGGTCCCCCGACACCGATCTCCGACATGGAGGTGTACCAGGAAAATATCACGGCTCGGGACCAGCTCAAGGACACCTTTCGCAATGAACTCTCGAAGAGACAAAAAGAGGTCGCCAACAAGAATGCGACTCTCCGGGAAGAATACATGTCTTACTACAAGCCCTGGCGCCTGGCTGTGTGGGATCGAGATCGCTACAAGAATCAGAACAAGTCCGTGACTCCTGCCCCTGTCTCCCCGCCCGCTCCCATCCTTCCGCCCACGCCAGCGCCTATTCCCGAGGGACGAGAAGGACGACGTTACAAGGGTAACAGCGAACTTGACTTCCTCAATGCATTGAAAGCCTCCGAGATTTCGGCCCAAGAGGAGCTGGAACGCCGGCGGACGAAAATGGCCACCGCTCGGCCTGACTTGTCCCGCGAGGCAGTAATTCCAGACATGATGGAGCCGCATGAGGAAAAGGTGAGCGTCTACAAGGATGTGAACAACATCATTGAGCCGGAAAATGCCATGGCGGTGTTTGGCTTTGTGCCACGTCCGAACGACTTCAGCCCTGAGGAACATACTATCTTCACAGATGCATTCATGGCGCATCCCAAGAGATGGGGCAAGATCGCTGAGTCGTTACCGGGCCGAGATTTCCAGCAGTGCATTGTCCACTACTATCTTACCAAGGAGGAGATCAAGTACAAGGCGAAGCTCAACAAGCGCTGGAGCCGACGGGGTCGCGGCAAGGCCAAATCCTCGCGACCCAAGTCTAACGCTCTTATCGCCGACCTGGGTGTGGTCAAGCCAGACTTCGAGGGTGAAGAGGAACCCCAAGTTACCGATACAGGTCGTCCACGACGCGCTGCGGCGCCCACGTTTGGAGGTGATGCAAACGAGCTGGGAGAGGGTACCGCCGCCCGGAGAGGTCAAGCCAGCAAAGATGGCGAGGCCGCGGAAAAACCAGCTGGTCGGCGTGGTGCACGCGCCGGTGGTCCCCGCACCCAGCGCCGTGGTAGAGCGGCGCAACAGGAGCAAAAGACCCAAGCAATGCAAGGAGTTCCCATGGGTGCCAAAATGGAGATGGGTGGAGATGGAATGCTCGAAGGCCTGCCCCTGGATACAGTCGACAAAGAGGCCAATATCCCCATGCCACGAGGCAGGGCGCCGCGTGGACGAACCAAAGAAGGGATGTATGTTTTCGAGTCCACCGAGGCAGATGTGCCAGCAAAACAGCCCGAAACGGGGTATGGGTCGTTACAGCCGACAAGTTACTGGTCTGTTCCGGAACAACGCGATTTTCCTCAATTGCTTGAACATTTTGGTCGCGATTTCGAGGGAATTTCAAATTTCATGAAGACCAAGACGACTGTCATGGTATGTTAATATCGCTCATAATGCATGAACCTGGCTGACTTGGATAAATTAGGTAAAAAACTACTACCAGCGCCGCCTCGACTCCGGGAAAAAGGACTTTGAGGAGTCTCTCATCAAGGCAGAGGAAAACAAAGCTCGCGGCGAGCCTACGGGGCCTCTTCCAGTGCCAAGTGTTGCCCCCAAACGACGTTATGAGGCGACTCCATCGTCCATTGGACCCCGTCCACTTGCTCCACATGGCGAGATCGAAGCAGACGAGGCTCGATTTGGCGTCAAAGGCAAGCCTGGGACTCTGTCTCCTCAACCCATGCCAATGCCTGGACGACCTTTATTGGAGAAGGATCGCAGTCGCTATCAGCCCCTGGCACAAGCCGTTACTGCTTCCACGATGCCCCCCAGCCTTGCTCTGGGTGATCGAGGAGGACTATCGCATCGGATGTCGGGCCCGCGGCTTGGGTATTTCACTGACGATCGACGCGACTCTTCGGTCCTGTCAGCACCTCGGATGGATCCCCTAGCACATGGATCCTCATCTTTATTGCAGCCGCAAGCTTCAATGGGCCCATCTCAGCAAGCTTACATGTCCGCGCAGCAGCCGCCGTCGCTTATTCCACCGGCTCATTCTCGCCAGTCCAGCTTGACCCAACGTCCGGGCTCGCCGCCACAGCTGCAAAGACAAGAACTCGATCTTTCGTCGGTCCACCGTGACTCATTTGCTCAAAGACCTTATTATGGTCTAGGTCAACCCGGTGGCCTCGCTCCATCCCCTCGCCCCGTTTTGTCACCAGTCAAAGATGCTCCTCGTCCAAGCGCGACTCCTGCTCCGGATTCTGCCCGTCAAGTGCCAGCTAAACGTTCCAATATCATGAGCATTCTCAATGATGAACCAGAGGAGCCTCAGCCACGAAAGCGGTTTGCTAGCGAGCACATTGTGTCGACTCCTCCCTCGCGGTCTATTTATCAACCTACCGGCCCGTTGCAGCAGTATCCGCCATCGTCTCGAGGCTACACAGACTACCCTGGCTACGGCGCTACATCGGCTGGCTCCGGTCCCTCAGCTAATAACGACTGGATGGCACGGTTTGATCCACGAGCGCAACAAGGTTCACAGCCACCACCACCCCAACAGCAGAGCGGTCGCCCGGCTACATCAATGGGGTCTCAGTCGTTCTCACCCTACGCGCCTGCTCCTTCTCAGCCGTCTACCTCTTTGAGCAATCATCCGGTCCCTTCTCCAGCACCGACTCCACCTCCCCAGGCTGGGTCGCAGCGATCATCTTACCCTAATGTCTTTTCCCAGCCGCCCTCTTCCCAGCCCCCACCGCAATCTGGTTCCCGTGAAAGCATCTACCGACCCAACTCGCCTCCACCTCGTTATGGCTCCCGCCCCGAGCAGCTGTCCTCCAGTCTGCTTGGCATGCCCCCACGCCCCTCAGATGCACAGTCAGCATATGCATCGGCGGCGCCGCCTACTCCTGCTCCGGGGCAACCACACAACCAAAGCTACCAGCAGCATGTACAGGGTTTGGTCAGTGGCTCACAACCTCACCGGTCCAACTTGCCGGGCGGTTCCCCACAGTATGGGCACAGCACCCCACCACCTCCTTCGCACGGCTCTCGAAGCAACGGGCCAGGATCAATGCCTTCACTTGCGAGTTTTGGTCGCTCGTACACCCCGCCGCCGGCGTTCCACCCTTCCGTGGGCAGTGGTTACCCGCCTCCCTCATCAGGACCGGGATCTATCCCATCGCTTCATCAACGGCCTCCGGCACCGGGCGAGAATGCGTCTACGTCGACACACCAACGTGCGTACAGTCAAGGAAATAATTTACCGCCGCCATCGCAGCCTCCTCGCTGAACTGGTTGACTGCCCCCATTCGTTGTTTCTCATTGCGTCTCCAGCAGGGTCTGGAATCGATGTTGGTTGTACAGTAGGAAGAGTTTTGGTTTGTTACGATATCCTTTGTCATATCAGGTGGTACCCTGCAAGACCGTTTGGAATGTTTACTTCTCATGTGTACAATAAGATCAAATGACTGGATGCATGGCATTGTCTGATTCTTATGTCTTCTCTTTACTATCTTACCGATCCAGCTGGTTCATATGGCTGGGCAGATTCCAGGGGTCGTAGTCGAGATGGACAAAGGCACGGTCAACCGTCGGCACGCTCTCGAGCATGTATTGCAGGCTCTCGCCGACGTCGTGACTGTCACGGAGAGCGATGCGCTCATCTACCACCAAGTCCACTTCGACGTTTAATTTATCGCCCGCATAGTAGGCTTTGAGGTCTTGGATCTTCAGAATCACCCTCGAGAACCGCATTGTCATGTACAGCAGCATGTTGTGGTCATCCGCTGAAGCCGCCGCGCCCGTCAGTCGCCGGATATACTCGCTGGCTGTCGAGCCCCAGTTCCACATGATGTACACCGAGAGAAGGAGACCACCCAGAGGGTCCAGGAACCACAGCTTGGCAAAGGTGCCGACTACCGTGGATCAAATCAGTCACGGATCACAAGGAGCTCGGGTGACATACCTAACGGAAAAATGATACTGAAGGAATTGAAGATGACATCCGTCATGGCATCTTGAGCCAGGACTTGCACGCTGGGGCTCGGGATCAGCCGGCACCAGATCCAGCAGAGGAGCTTGATCAGCACCGTGCTGGCCATGAGTCCAATGGAGGGGAGGGAGAGCTCGACAAGAGTGTGATCGTCGCCCATCAACTTCTGCAGCGAGGACAGCCCGACCTGGAAGAAAGAGGTGACCATGATCACGCTGAAAATCAACACGCTCAACGGTTCCAGCCGCCGCCTGGTGATCGGGTACTGATTGCGGTCCTGATGACGGATCATGATGGCTGTGAACCAGATGATCACTGTGCTGAGGAAGTCCAGCACGCCATCGACCAGGCCAGCCAGGACGGACATGGAGCTGGTGAGAACCATAATGGCGATCTTCGAGATCAAGAGGACGACGTTGGCAATGAAATTGATGCGAATCGCAAGATGGATCATGCGTTCCTCCGCCTCGGGTGACTGAATTCCAGGCGACTCTACGTCGGGCATGAAATGCTCCCAGCTAGACTGCGTTGAGGAGAGCAAGGGCGCCGTTTCATCGGCCGATGGAACTCGATAGAGGTTGTGCGGCGTGCGCTTGATCCTGGAGATCTTGGGTTTGGGTAAATCTGCCTCCGGGGCTTCAGTCGGTGGCGAGGAACCATTTGCAGGGGTATGGACATGACGATGGTGACCGTCGTTGTATTCTTCAATTAGATGGTGTGGACGAGAAGAGTCCAGCAGACGATCGATGTACAGGTACTGCGAGATCAACGAGTTGTTGCGCCCATAGTACTGGCGTCTATTGCCTGTCAGACATGCCATCCACTGGATGGAGAAGCATACATGGGCTTGCGCATCTTCTTCAACGCATCTGGCGGAGTGTAGTATCGATGCCTGCATATTGCGTCAGACGGGACTTCCTGTCTGCCCGAAAGGGAGGAACTTCATCTACCATTCATAGCGCGGATTGCTGTGCCCGACCAATAGTGACCCCCGCCGTCGGAGAAAGGTAGGCCGTTCCTGGACGGGCGCCTCGGACTGGCCCAGCGCCGGAAATAAGCCCAGAAGGCGCTGCCCGCGTGTCGACAGCACCTCGCGCTCCGCGTCTAGACTCGGACGGTGCGGCAGGAGCAAAGGAGAGGCCGGTGATGCGGCGAGCGGGAGAAAGGACGAGGAAGCCATGCTGGATGGTGAGGGAGTGTTACGAATGTACGTCGGAGAAGAGATATGTAAGGCCTTGTTTCCCAGGCATCAAAAGGGTTACCACACCCCAAAAACAGCGAAAACAAAAACACACGAGCCTGACACTTCCACGAAATGGACTAGTAGTGAGAAACACGGCTCCCTTCCGGGGCTCTTGCCTGACCGACAGTACATATCATACAAAATCATCATGTCGCTGCAATCGCCTTCATCTCGGGCCCCATCGATACCGGCCCGCGCGAGATCTACTTCCACACCCACTACGTGCCCCGGATCAACCAGAACATTCGCCTCGGCTCCCTTTCCCACGGCGTATCTCGTCGCGTGCCCCTTGTCGCCCAGTCGCATCACCATTTGCATCACCCGCAACGAGAATGAGGTGTAGGGAGCTGGCTTCCGCGCGCTGTGGGTTCATGTTCATGTGGTCCAGAGCTTCATACGCCGGGGCTGCGACGCTGTCATGACCACTGCCAGACCTACAATATTCTGCGGCTGCGCCCCTACGAGGAGGCCCGCAAGCTATATGGTCGGATCTGGCGCCTGGGGCATGTCACGACACGGAGCGCAAATGGAAGCGCCGTCGTGGGATTGCGGAGGATGCGGTTGTGGGTGTGGAGGAGATGAAGCGTATATTTTCATTGTTCGAGTTTCGAGGCTCGCTTCTCAGAAGGCCTCTGCGAGCTCTCAGGCCCTTGTAGAGCAAGGATAATGGCCGGATTGCTCCCGCGCCAAGATGAACATCCCGGTTAGTCCGCAAGCAGAAGGCAGTCAGACCACCTGCCTTGGTCATTCACGCAGGAGAACCGGTTTCGAGGTTTATTGCATCATCGTCCGGTCGCCAGGTTGTCGATGCGCCGGCCATTCCATTTCCGGTATCCCGGCAGGCGCGGTGCAAAGCGTAGTGGAGTCGGAGTAAGCGCCAGTGCCAATCATCGTGGACCGTGCGGGACGATGATGTATAGCAGCGCGGTCTTGCTATCGCGGGGGCATTTTACGGCTGCGAACGAACAATCGGCATTCACGGAGTCTGCTGTCGATGGAGATGACCTGAAACGGGAAGCAATGTAGCGAAAGCAGGCTTACAAAGCAAGCATGTCAGCGAGAAGGAGAGCACAAGGTACCGAACCTGGTGCTTTCTGGGGTTCACGCCGAGAACATTACGTATGCAGGCAGGGTCTGGTGGAGATCTCATGTCGGTCTGGGGGCCGTGGCGATTATGAATTATAAAGAAACATTGCCTTCACAATGGTTCCTGGCTTCTCACTCTTCCCTCCTCACCTGCCCGGCTCTTAGCATTAATCACCCCCCATCAACGACCCCAGCCGAGTCGTCCATCATTCCTGCTCTTTGAATCACACGCGGGAGTGTTGCCACCGCCAGATTGATCATGACATCTAGAGATGGCATTACCCCGGACTCGGACCCGGACCCCACGGAGAAGACAGAAGAGTTCGTGGCCACGTCCGGCCAAGAACATGTCAATGCGCAGGCCGAGAATGCAGCGGATAATGACAGCAGTACCTCGGGACAAGCCGAGAAGGTGCGGTCGGATGGCAAGCGAGAGCTGACCGAGGAGGATTGCTATGACAAACTGGGATTCTGCTTCCCCCGGTACAAGAAATGGGCCATCTTGACGGTCATCTTTACCGTACAAATGTCCATGAACTTCAACAGCAGCGTCTACCCCAATGCGGTTCAGCCCCTCTCGAAGCATTTCGATATCAGCGAGCAGGCTGCTCGAGTCGGCCAGATGATCTTCCTGGTCACCTACGCCTTTGGGTGCGAGCTCTGGGCACCCTGGAGCGAGGAGTATGGGCGCTGGCCGATCATGCAGCTCAGTCTCTTCCTCGTCAACATCTGGCAAATCCCTTGTGCGCTGGCCCCCAATTTTGGCACGATTGTCGTCTGCCGTGCCCTGGGAGGTCTTAGCTCCGCCGGTGGCTCCGTCACGCTGGGTATGACTGCCGACATGTGGGAGTCTGACGATCAAGGGTTCGCCGTCGCCTATGTGGTGTTGTCGTCGGTTGGTGGCACAACGATCGGACCTATCTTTGGTGGCCTAATCCAGTACTATCTCCCCTGGCAGTGGAACTTTTGGGTCCAATTGATCTTCGGCGGGGTCACTCAGCTTGCACACTTGCTGCTCGTGAGCGAGACTCGATCGACTATTCTCGTCGATAGGGAAGCCAAGCGGCGCCGGAAGACCGGTGAAGATCCGAACGTTTATGGACCGAGTGAGCTGGCGGAGAACCGGATGAGCTTCAAAGAAATTATGCGAATCTGGCGCCGCCCCTTCGAAATGTTCCTGCGCGAACCCATTGTGCTCTTCCTCTCGCTGTTGTCTGGGTTCTCCGACGCACTGATATTTACTTGCATTGAGTCCTTTACATTGGTGTTTAAGCAGTGGAAGTTCAATGCGTGGCAGATTGGTCTCTGCTTCATCTCGATCGTCGTCGGTTATCTCGTCTCATACAGCATCTTTGTGTCGGATGTGGCCCGCCAGCACCACGTTCTGAAGTACTTGGGTGAGACCGCACGTCTTCCTGAGCGGCGGTTACTCATTTTGCTCTTCATTGCGCCCCTCGAGACCATCGGCCTATTTGGTTTTGCGTGGACATCGATGGGACCAGAGTATACGCCTTGGATTGTTCCTCTGATCTTTATCTTCCTCATCGCGGTTGCCAATTACGGTATCTACATGGCAACGATCGACTACATGGTGGCAGCCTACGGACCTTATTCTGCCTCTGCTACCGGGGGCAACGGGTTTGCACGAGACTTCCTCGCCGGTCTTGCCGCCATGTACGCAACGCCCATGTACTCGAATATCGGAGGCAAATTTCACCTGCAGTGGGCCAGCACAATATTGGGCTGTATCGCCATTTTTGTGACTATTCCCATCTACATCTTCTACTGGAAGGGACCGCAGATCCGCGAGGCCAGTAAGTTTGCGCAGACGCTGGCTGCTGACCGGGCTCGAAATGCCGGCCGGCGAGTGAGTCGAGTCAGTCGGAGCGAGCTCAACGTAATAGGCCCGTAGTGAGGCCGCGCCATGATATTTAATTTCCGTCCCTTGTCATCCGCGACATTATCCTGTGGAGATTGTACATATGTCAATAGTTTTCCCCGGCGTGGGCCCTACCATCAGCCCCAGTATATACGCTGTATACGCAGGAAATGTGTCGTTGGTATTCAACATCTAGTGACGCTAATACATACCTCCTGTCTTTCATTTTTAATTCACCGAATGATTTCCTAACACTCACCCCTCACCGGTTGGGCTGCTATAGATCCGTCTCCATCTGTGTCCACATTTGTGCACTCCACTTCCAACCCGCGGAATGCTCATTCCGCCCTGCGAATTGTAGTTAGTAGTCATGTGACTCGACTGGTATGTGCTCTCTTTCTCCCACTTCTTCCTTCCCATTGTCAAGTGTACTAAATCTATCGCCACATTGACTTATTAATCGGTATAGTCATTCAGTGTAAACTGACTTATAGAAGAGTGCCTGGGTTGAAAAGAATGTACCAGTGCCATAGTACATACGTAGGTCGTATTGAAATACGCTAAACCGAATTCGACCCTTACTCAGTACCTTGGTACACGCCCATTCCGTCCCTACCGCGATCGACAAGCAGTCTTTGCTAATGGCAACACCTGTGACTGGCTGCCAGAGCCATGCGGTGTTCCCTCTGCCGGAAATAATCCGTTGAGGTCGTTATGTCGTAAGATAAATAAAGCCGACATCTTCTCCGCCAGAGAGCAACGACAAGAGTTTCTGCACTATGACGGTCCAAACACTCGCCATCGCCGTCGTGACGGTTGTCTACTTTATCATCCGCTACCTGAATCGCACGGATGTCCCCAAAATCAAGGGCATCCCCGAGATCCCGGGCGTACCGATGTTCGGTAACTTGCTGCAACTAGGCGACCAGCATGCAGTCGTCGCGGGTAAATGGGCGAAGAAATTCGGTCCGGTCTTCCAAGTGCGCATGGGCAACAGGCGCATCGTGTTTGCCAACAGCTTCGACTCGGTGCGCCAGCTGTGGATCAAGGACCAGTCGGCCCTCATCTCGCGGCCCACCTTCCATACCTTTCACAGCGTTGTCTCCAGCTCTCAGGGATTCACTATTGGTACCTCACCCTGGGATGAGTCCTGCAAGCGACGACGGAAGGCTGCCGCCACCGCGCTTAACCGCCCGGCTGTACAGTCCTACATGCCCATTGTCGACCTCGAGGCCAACTCCAGCATCAAGGAGCTCTACCGGGATAGTCAGCACGGGACCCGCGACATCAACCCCACGGCCTACTTCCAGCGATTTGCCCTCAACACCAGCCTGACGCTCAACTATGGCCTCCGTATCGAGGGCAATGTGGATGATCAGCTCCTGAAGGAGATCGTTAGCGTCGAGCGTGGCGTCTCGAATTTCCGCAGTACATCGAACAACTGGCAGGACTATGTCCCACTGCTGCGCATCTTCCCTAAGATGAACAGCGAGGCGGAAGAATTCCGGGTTCGCCGCGACAAGTACCTGACCCATCTGCTGGACATGCTCAAGGATCGCATCGACAAGGGGACCGACAAGCCGTGCATCACGGGCAACATTCTTAAAGACCCCGAGGCCAAGCTCAATGATGGTGAGTTATCTCACTCAAAAAGAAAACAAGACTGACGAGAATGGTAGCGGAGGTGAAATCGATATGTCTGACCATGGTGTCCGCCGGTCTGGACACGGTTCCTGGGAACCTGATCATGGGCATTGCCTATCTGGCTTCGGAAGACGGCCAGCGGATCCAAAAGAAGGCGTACGATGAGATCATGTCGGTCTATCCCGATGGTGATGCCTGGGAGAAGTGCCTGGTCGAAGAAAAGGTACCCTACGTGACTGCACTGGTCAAGGAGACCCTGCGATTCTGGACTGTGATACCCATCTGTCTGCCCCGAGAGAGTACCAAGGATATTGAGTGGAATGGGGCTAAGATTCCCGCTGGCACTACGTTCTTCATGGTCGGTACTGTCTGTCAGGTCCCTCTCGAATTTATTGCTGACCGGACTACCTAGAATGCCTGGGCTGCCGACTACGACGAGGATCACTTCAAGCAGGCGGACCGGTTCATTCCTGAGCGCTACCTGGAGCTCGGCGAGGGCTCGGGCACGCCGCACTACGGCTACGGCGCGGGCTCGCGCATGTGTGCCGGGTCACACTTGGCCAACCGTGAGCTGTATACGGCGTTCATTCGACTGATTACAGCATTCCAGATGCATCCCGCTCGAGATCGCGCCGACCGGCCCATTCTGGATGCGATCGACTGCAATCTAATCCCGACGGCGCTGACGACGGAACCAAAGCCGTTCAAGGTGGGGTTCACCCCGCGCAACCCGGAGAAACTGGAGAAGTGGATCGCGGAAAGCGAAGAGCGGACGAAGGACCTGTGAGACGGATGAGGGGGCCATTGTACATATATCTAACAAGCGGCGTTGAGCACGTCGCAAAATTCCAAACCATTCACGATGCATTGATTTGTAATAGTACGGTAACATGACTAGTTAGGAATACGAGGTATAGGAGGTCGATCATAGTTCCCGAATTATCAAGATGGGTGGTCCACTTGTTCCCCGCACTCTCCATGCTTCCCGCCCGCTCCTCTTTCCTCCACACTTCTCCCACTCCTTTCCTCCCCCAAACACAAATGAATGCCCTGTATGACGACAGTCCCGTCGATATGCCCGGTGCTCATCCCCGCAAGAAACGCCGCAAGTACATCGCCAAGGCCTGGTAATGTCTCCGTCAATCCCTCCTCCCCCCAGGTCAAGCCGAGGGACTAACAGCGACCGCGTACCGGACAGTAATGGATGCAAACGCCGCAAGATCAAGTGCAATGGTGAAACTCCCTGCCAACGCTGTGGGCGTCAGCGTATCGAGTGTGTCTACGTCGAAAACGCCCCTCGAAATGACTTGAATGAGCAAGAGTACGTATATGCACGTGCCCGCCGACGAAAACCACGGCTGATGAGCATAACCTAGAAATTTTGAGCAACTCTTTGAGCAGATGAGCAGTATGCAGGACCAAATTGTCTCCTTGTCCGCTACGGTGGGGTTGCTTGCCGGCGGCGACAGCTCTTCGGCGGGTGTCGGCCGGCCGCATCCTGCCAGCACGCATGGTCCACGGCCAGGGCAACGTTCACTGCGGCGCCTCTCCACAGCCCGAGAAAACACTTTCCAGGGACCAACCACTTCCGCATTCAGCTTTGATCTGGCTAAATCGAGTCTTCAAAGCCGCGGGATCGTGGAACGCAATGAAGGTGGCGATGAGGGGGGTGACTTGACCCAGGAGCCGTCTCCCCTGGCATCGCCTTCAGCACCGTATCAGAACTTGGAGCCTCGGCAGTTGACGGATCCGCTGTGGATGCTGCCCAAAGGCGAGGCTCTCCGGCTTTGTCGTGTATACGAAGAAGAAATGGGGATCATGTATCCAGTTCTGGAGCTCTCCGAGTTGTTGGCGCAGGTTGACATACTCTACGGCCCTATGGATCGCGCGCTAGGATCTTTTGTGCAATCCGATGGGAGGTTAGACGGGTCGGATCTTGAAGATGTCAATATTCTTCGCCTGGTCTTTGCCTGTGCCTTGACCGCCGAGGCTAGTGGTCGCAGCGAGCAGGCCATCGCTCTCTTTGACAGTGTCCGCGAAGCTCAGGACAACTGTGTCTGGGGCCCACCCGACATTAAAAGCATCATTTTTTTGACGCTGGTGGTACGTACTCACATGCTCACACCGTGCAAGCTATAATCGGCAGGTCTGATGTCCTTGCAGTCTATATTTTATTTCCAGATGGATGAAGAGACGCTCGCCTGGCGAACCATCGGTATAGTTGAGCGCATGTCTCTTGAGAAAGGCCTTCACCGACGAGAGACATTGAACCATCCATCCATTGTGAATGTTGGCAAGGACCGTGTCCTGCGATTGTTTTGGTCGGTTTACGTCCTTGACATGCGCTGGAGCTTTGGGACGGGCATGCCGTTTGCCTTGGAAGATACGGACATCGATCCGTGGCTGCCAGAGCCGGCAGAGAAGACCCCATATCTTCAGGTCATGATTCAGTACAGCCGCATCGCCGCGAAGGTGTGGAAGTTTATCTCCGCATTCAACGATACAAATGAAATAAAAAACGACGAGATGGGGTATCTTAACTATCAGGTGGAGACTTGGGTAAGGGGTATCCCAGACACCCTGCGCCTCGACCATCCGAGTTCCCCTGAGTTTGGACCGGCCGCAGAAGGGCCGCGCAGCCTACGACGGTTGCGTGCCATGGTCTACCTGCGCGCCAACCAGCTACGGATGCTCATCCACCGACCCGTTCTGCACACGGCTGCGCACATTGCACGGCACCCAGCTGAATCCGAGTCCGTCGTGGATCTGGCCAAAGACACGATTCGCTTCATCACCCGGCTCAACGAGACGTCCGACATCTACCAGTTGCAACAAGTTACCTTCAACTGGTTCCTAGTCTCGGCCCTTGCCGTGTTGTTCCTTGCCGTCGCGCAAGCCCCGACCCAATTCAGTGTATCGTGCAAGGAGGAATTCTACTGTGCGCTCGAACTGGTCAAGGGGTTTTCGACCAAGTCGTATATCTCGCGTCGTTTATGGAAGTCGATTCGCAGTTTACGCAAACTCGGCCCACAACTGGGTCTGGGGCTGCAAAGACACCGGCAGGAGGGTCGAATTGATCAACAAGATAACCTTGAGACCTCTCTCGTACCTGACTTAACCGAAAGTGTCCAGAGCCAGATCCCGCTAGATGGCGCGCAGATGACGCAGGAGCTCATGGAATTGTTCGAGGCAGTCGGTAACCTGGAGGACCCAGTCGTGGGGGTCGGAACAGACCCAGTGCCTCAGCTGGAGCCCTGGCAGCAACGCATGTCCAACGGCGCGTATTTATTAGACTATGGTGGGGAGCTGTCTAGTGTGATGAAGGATTGTTTCTAGTGTAGTACATAGGGGATGTATATACCTCGGTCTGCATACAAGTTTTGAAGCAGTCCCTATACGATGTCCGGCGGCCTGCTTACCAGGGCCTGTTTCGGCCCGATGGGTGAGGTGATCGGCAGTGGCACAGACAGTCAGTGGTGAGCATGGCAGACTCCGTGGTCCCTATCAAGTCGGCCTGCGCTTATCAGGGCTTGTTTCGGCCCGATGGATGATCGGCAGCTACACGGATAGGCAGGGATCCACGGCACCTCCGCATCCCCATCGTTTAAACTCGGCAGTGCTCCGTGTTCGTGGAGATTGTTAACTTCCCCTTCCCTCGTGCCCAAATTTGCATCTCATGATCCCCGACGCCGTGGATGTCAATGCGATGTCGTCGCAACAAAAGCTCTCCGCTCAGAAGGAGGCCGATCCCGACAAGCTAGACGAGGCCTCCGCGGGCGAGGCCCTGGATGTAGTGCTCGACGCGACAAAGGAGCGGAAACTATTGCTCAAACTGGACCTGGCCTTTGTCCCCATCATCATGCTCACCTATCTGTCCTGCTTTCTGGATCGGTCGAACATTGGTAATGTATCACCTTTTCTCGACGGGATATCCCAGACTCATTGATGAGCACAGGAAACGTCAAAGTCGCCCACATGCCTGAGGACATCAATGCCTCCGACAGCGAGTTTTCTACTGCCGTGTCTATCTTCTACGCGACCTATGTCTTATTCGAAGCTCCCTGGGCGGTGTTGATGAAGAAGCTGACACCGCGGAACATCCTAACCGGGCTCTGTCTCGTCTGGTCGCTCACGACTGTGTTCACCGGGTTCATTCAGTCCGTGGGGTCGCTCTTTGCGACCAGACTCATTCTGGGCGCATGCGAGGCCGGGCTGTTCCCCTGTTTGAACTTGTATTTAACCATGGTGTATCGCCGTGAAGAGCAGGCGAAACGCGTCTCATATCTCATGAGTTGCGCGGCCATCTCGGGTGCTGTGGGTGGCCTCCTGGCATATGGACTCCTGCAGATGGATGGCATTGGAGGCAAGGCGGGATGGAGGTAAGGTTCCCGCTCAAAACCAATGGAATCTAGCTCTGATGAGGGTATCAGATGGGTATACATGATTGAAGGTGTTTTCAGCTCTGTTTGCGCCATCTTCATCTGGTTTGGCCTGCCCAACAACCCGGCCGAGGCGTACTTCCTCACTGACGAGGAGAAATGGATGATGCGCGTGCGAAATGAGCAGCGGCGCCAGTACATGGGCAGCGAACAATTGAACTGGGAGGAGATGTGCGCCGCCCTGACCGATCCGAAGCTATACTTTAGTGGTCTCATCCAGTTCTGCCAAGATATACTGCTGTACGGGTTCAGCACCTTTCTGCCAACAATTTTGCAGGGCATGGGCTACGACTCGCTGATGAGCAACGTTCTGACTGTCCCCGTTTATATCTGGGCGGCCATTGTGTTTGTGGCGGTGGCCTTTTGCTCCGACCGGTATTCCAAGTTTGCATCGGTATGAAATCGCGACCCCATTTTCAGACGAGACCGAAGGCTGACATTTTGCAGTTCATCTTTGCTAGTAATACCTTTGGCATCATCGGCTATATCTTGTTGCTGGCAGTCGACAACACGGCCGTCAAGTATTTCGCAACATTCCTCTGCGGTATCGCTACCTACACCGGGGTCGGTCTGAACGTTGCCTGGTGCAATGTGAACGTCGCCCCTCAGTACCGACGGGCTTTGGAGATTGGACTGCAGCAGACGATGGGTAACTGCGCCGGTATCGTCGTTGGCCAGGTTTATCGCACCTCGCCATATGTGCTGGGAAACTCCTTCTCCCTGGGCTCGTTGGTCGTTGCACAACTCGCCGTGACTGGCTACGGGCTATATCTGCGGCGCGAGAACAAAATCAAGCAGCAGATTGCCAGCGGCGAAAAAGAAGACACCCGGAGAATACAAACTGGTGACAGCGCCATCGACTTTACATATCATTACTAAGAGGATGAATGCGGAGAATGCGGAGAGTGCGGGAAGTGGGTTAGGTTCTCGATGAGCAGTGGCGACCGGTTTGAAGATGACGTACAAGACTTGCTATAAGATCAAATGGCAGATATCCGCTGAATCAATTACCATATCATTCTTGAATCAAACGTGGGTTTAATTTTCTTTACACCACCGAGCCAGTGACGTCCACTACTTTAACCAGCAAGAGATAGAGCAACGCGCTCCGCATTCTTGCCATCTCACGAATCCGCCTCGCAAGCTAAGCACGAAATGGGACTCTGTTTCTCTGTTCCGGGCCGTCGTCGCTACCCAATGGGCATGGGCATGATGGGAGGTGGTATGGGAGGAGGCATGATGGGCGGAGGCATGATGGGCGGCGGCTGGGGTCCACCACCGTGAGAGACCCTTTTCTCGTCTACTAAGTCTTACAAACTGATTCTGTCGAAGTGCTCGTCGATACCACGGAGGTATGGGATACGGCGGGGGCTGGGGAGGCCAGGGAGGTATGGGATACGGTGGCGGCTGGGGAGGCCCCATGGGCGGAGGATATGGTTACAGTTCAGGTTTTGGTGGCCGAAGACCCGGTGGCTTTGGACCAGGGTTAGTTGAAGAAGATCCGCTGAACTAATAGTGCCTCCTAGCTGATATTCTCTTTTGACAGGGCTGGATTTGGTGGCCGAAGACCCGGAGGCTTTGGACCAGGGTTAGTTGAAGAAGATCCACTGAGCTGTTAATACCTCCCAGCTGATATATTTTTTTGACAGGGGTGGATTTGGAGGCGGAGGACGACGTGGCGGGGGACGTCGGTGTTGACGAAGTTGTGTATGGCACTAATATCAAATGTACACTTGTGCCAGTTACACATCGATCGCGAATCCAGAAAATTCCACTTGGGCCTCATTACCAATCGTAAAAAACCCCAAGAATGGGCCTAGTGAAGTCAAAATCGGTCATCACTGCCGTATCAACAGTTTGCAAACATTTTCAGCGTTCATCAGCATCCTCAATGGAGAAGCGGAACGAGAGCTCGGTATGATCAATCTTCAATTCCACAAACCAAATTGATGTTAAAGCCTATGACTGTCTACCGGAATACCCTTGAGCCTGACCATGTCCCTCTAAAACGACTTGCTGCGTATCGAAATGGTAACTTACGGCTAAATGCCGATGTTCATCTTTAACAGAAGTGGTCCGAGTGTGATTCTTGAGAGCTGCAGTTGCATCAAGTCTTATCTATCGTTCGCCTATAAAACCGAAAGTTTGATCTGGGCTGGTAAATTGAAGAGGACTTGCTTGGGAGTGTGACATTTTCGCCTTGGATATGATACCCATGGAGCGCTAACTAATACATACTCCGAAAATTAGCGCCCATCCGCGTCTACATCAAAAGTCTTTCTTCCCTTGTACCATGTCTGACAGACCCGAGCATCCAACAGCTGCTCGGCAGTCCACCGCATGTCCAGTACCACAAAATCAGCTTGGAGTCCAGCCTGTAAACTTCCTGTCGAGGAATCGGCAAAGCAAGCAAAAGCGGCACCCGCCGTGGCCGCTGTGATGGCCGTAGAGAGAGACACAGCGAATTCTGGATTGACGGTCTCCGTAGAAGCCGGATCGAGGGCAGAACGGCGTGTGGTGGCATTGTAGAGATTTGGCAAGGGCAGATGTTTTGCGGTTGGGGCATCAGTCCCAAAGACTAGGTGGGCACCACCCTCTTCAAACTCTCGATAGGCAAACGCCCGTTTGCAGCGCTGCAGACCGAGGAGCTCTGGCCATGCCCCAAAGGTAGCGGGATCGGAATGAACAGGCTGTACAGAGGCAATGATTCCCAGGTCACCGAGACGCTTTGCATCCTCCGGAGTGGTCAGTTCCAGATGCTCAATGCGGTGTCGACAGTTGCGAAGATCTGGGACCTGAGATAAGCAATCAATAGCCTGTTGTACTGTTCGGTCTCCGATAGCATGGATGGCGCATTGGAGCCCAGCATTCGTAGCGCGGTCAATGGCCGCAGCCAAAGCAGCCGCTGGCCAAATGGGTTCGCTGATATCTGATCTGCCGCCATATGGCTGTAGCAAGCCGGCCGTGCAACCGTCCACGGTCCCGTCACATATCAGTTTGATGCCGTTGATGCTGATCTCAGGGGAAACCAAACGATTGAAGCTGTGGTGCAAATCGATCGCACGATCAATATGGCCAAAAATCTCTTCTAGATTCTCTGAGTACGGAATCAACCAATGCGCCGTTACATGCATGGGTAGTTCACCGCGTTGGCTACGATATAAATGAAGTGCCTCCCAGTTCTTCTCGTCCATGGCCATATCCACTAGTCCGGTATATCCAGCAGACCGATGCGCGCTGAATGCAGCATCAATCGCTGTCAGTTTTTTATCCATGGATGCAGCCTGGTCGAGAAATGGCCACACAATATTAAACTGGGCAGACTCGTCGAGCAGGCCGGATGGTCGGCCATCGTCATCACGATGAATCGTTCCACCGGGAGGATCGACTATCGATTCTACCTGTAGCTCCCGAAGGGCAG
This sequence comes from Penicillium psychrofluorescens, assembly GCF_964197705.1. Lineage (NCBI taxonomy): Eukaryota > Fungi > Ascomycota > Eurotiomycetes > Eurotiales > Aspergillaceae > Penicillium > Penicillium psychrofluorescens. The sequence goes on from NC_133441.1 coordinate 4,357,811, forward strand.
CTGTATTGCACCAAGTTGAGTGCAGATCCAGTGCCTCGACGTATATCGGTCGAGGATCCAGATCATCCAGCATCGTAGCGAGTGCCTGGCCCGGAATGGTGGATTGGATCCATCCGCGACAAAGAATGCGTGGCTCGGACGGCTGATCTGCCGCAAAGGTGGTAATAGCCTGCCGGATCTGATCCAGCCTCTTGCACTGCAGAAGATCCAGCTTCTGCAGGGACAAGCCGAAGTTGAGAATATGGACGTGGCCGTCAATGAAGCCTGGCAGCATCACTCGACCGCCCAGATCGACCGAGACAGCCCCAGACGCATTTGCCTGAACCACAGGGGCATCGGCCTCTGAACCCACGTAGCTGATGCGTTCGCCGGTGACGACCAGAGCGGAGGCAAAGCCATCCCGATCGGACGATCCCGAGGGACAGAAGATGCGGCCGTTGGAAAAGACGGTGGTTGACATGATTGTGCCGAGGACGAGCGAAGATGGATACAAAAATACAGACTCCAAGAATAATAAGTAGACGATCTTCTTCTATCTGCCGTTTGTTGCCCTGAAGAGGGAAAAAGCAAACCGGAAAACAAAAGCAATACGGCGCAAAGTGACTCCATTGGCCGGATCGACGATCTCGTATTACATCGTGGAAATACTGTAACCACGCCTTCTCCCAGCATCAACCGGAAGGGGCAACTCTTCCCTTCACTGAATGCTGCCAGTGATGATAGCCTCGGGTCCAAATCAAGCCTGCTGCCGGCCTTCCAGATGGAGAATCTCGAGGCGAATACCCTCGAGGCCTCGTTGGAGATAAATAGGGGAGATGACCATCAGCCTCCCAGACAGTAACATCTACAACCAACTTTTCCTACGAAGTGAGACCATGTCTGTCATTGGAACTCAGGATGCACACCGGGCATGCCGTGCTTCCCAGTCGGGTGCTTCGGCCCGACCGATGCACCCCCTTGGTATGTGCCTATTATTCATCAACATATATATATTGTCAACGGCGGGCTCTGTACTAATTCGAGCTCAGATGCCCTCTCCGCACAGGAGATCCCGGCTGCTGCAGACCTGATTCGTCATTACGCTGCTCCCAGACAAATCAAGTTCAACTGCATTACTCTGCACGAACCAGCCAAGGTAGAATATGCAGCTTTCCGAAATGGCTCGGGCCCTCGGCCTGAGCGACGTGCCTTCTCCATCGCGCTTGAACGGGGAACTCCTAAGGTCTCGGAAGTGGTGGTGAACCTCACGACTCGGCGAGTGGAATCCTGGAAGGATGTCCGCGATGCTCTTCCCACTCTGACTTTGGACGATTTGGATATCGTTGAGCGACTTGCCCGGACCCACCCGAAAGTGATCGAGGTCTGTCAAGAGATTGGCATCATGGATATGTCCAAAGTCTACTTTGATGCATGGGCTATCGGTATCGATGAACGGTGGGGATTTGAACGAAGACTGCAGCAGGCCCTGCCGTATTATCGGAGCTCAACCTACGACAACCAATACGCTCACCCCTTGGACTTTACCATCGTGGCCGATACGGAGACCGAGGAAATTCTGTCCATTGATGTGCGTCGGGTCAATGGAGAAAGGACATCGGTTCCCTGGCAAGAGCACAATTACCTACCCGAGTTCATCTCCGACTTCTATCGCCATGATCGCTTGAAACCGGTGGATATTACGCAACCCCGGGGCGTTTCATTTCGCATGAATGGCAACGAGATTGAGTGGGCTGGGTATAAGATGCATATTGGCTTCAATTATCGAGAAGGCATTGTGTTGTCTGATGTGCGGCTGGATGACCCGTATGAACAGCGCGAAAGGACCCTGTTCAACAGAATCAGCGTCGTCGAGATGGTCGTGCCCTACGGATGTCCCAAGCCTCCGCATCATCGCAAAAACGCCTTTGACGTTGGAGAATACGGGAGTGGCTTGATGACGAATTCTCTCAAACTCGGCTGTGACTGCAAAGGAACCATCCATTACCTCGATGCTGTGCTTTCCACGGCAACGGGGGAGCCGACAGTTGTGAAAAATGCAGTGTGTATCCACGAAGAGGACAACGGCCTCCTCTATAAACATACAGACTTCCGAGACAGTAAGCTTCTTCGGCTACTGTGTCAACTGTTCTCGCTGACCGTATCTAGATCGTGTCATCTCTGCCCGGGACCGCAAGCTCATCATTTCCCAAATCATTACCGCGGCTAATTACGAATATGCGTTCTACCACACTTTCACGTTAGATGGGACCTATAAGTTGGAAATGAAATTGACCGGGATGCTAAACACCTATTGTTTACACCCCTCGGAGCAGGCGGCTCCTTATGGGACGGAGGTGGCCAAGGGGATTGATGCCCAGAACCATCAGCATATATTTTCGCTTCGGGTCGATCCGGAGATTGATGGGACATGCAACACCGTGGTGCAGAGTGATGCTGTGCCGGCGGAAGAGCCGGTAGGCTCAGAGGGCAATTTCTATGGCAATGGCTTCCTGGCGAAAAAGACTCCCCTGCGAACTGCGTTGGAAGGGGCCAGCACCTACTGTCACGAAACAAATCGCTCCTGGGATATCGTCAACCCCAGCCGACTCAGTGTCGCCAAGAAACCCGTGGGTTACAAGATCATCAACAACCAGTGTCCGGCCCTGCTAGCCAAACCCGGAAGTACAGTCTACAAGCGAGCTGGGTTTGCCCGCAAATCCCTTTGGGTCTTGCCGTACCGAGATCATGAACTCTTTCCAGCAGGAGCTTATGTCTGTCAGTCAGCGGGGGAGCCCAACCATCCCGATAACGAAACCATTGTGGACTGGGCAGCGCGCAATGAATCGATCGAGAACACGGACATTGTGTGCTACATCCAATTCGGCCTGACGCATTTCCCGCGCACAGAGGATTTCCCTATCATGCCAGCAGAGCCTGTCAGTGTCATGTTGCGGGCATCCAATTTCTTCCAGAAGAACCCAGCTCTGTGGGTGCCCCCATCCAACGTGTCCAGAGATTATACCTCGTGCGATGCGTTCCCAGCCAAAGGCGCATACTGCCCATCGAAGGCGGCTCCGAAGCTCTAACGAAGAATGTCGAATACGATATTTGGAGCTTTGCGTACTGTCAGTAGTCAAGGAATAGTTAATAATAAACACCTTCTGCTTGTTTGCTCCATGTTGTAGATTGGTTCCTGAATTTTCCGAAGACCGGGAGTAATCACGTGCCGTTTACGTTCCTGCCTCAGGCCAATAAAGCCTCTGGGACCCGGGCATCTGCACCATTGTTCCAGGAGTCTCGCCTGCCCTCGCACGGCATGTGTGAAGGATGACCACGCCATCCAATGCGGCAGTTCTACCGCTCACATCGTCTTATAAGTCTTACCGTCGACCACGCCGTCGACCTGCTCATCTGCGGACAAAAACTGGGTGTCTGACCTGTAAGCTCCGTGCCCTCTACAGAATAAAACATGTGTTTTGCTTCTGGATGTCACTCACCAGCCCTCATAATCCACCGAGAGGATTAAGTGCTGATATCCAATTAGGCCGTCGACGCAAGAAGAAATGTGATGAGACTCGTCTTGTGTGTTTGAATTGCGCCAACCGTGATCTTCCCTGCGAATGGCCACAAAATGTGACCGAGACCGGGGGTTGGGAAGGACATTCTCCTCCTTTGAACAGACAGAAAACAAATAATCTCGACAACTGGACCACTACGGCCGTTGTCAAATACGATGATCAAACGCCGTGGAGAACCTTCTGCCTCGATGAAGTGTCGGATGATTCCAGCGATGCCGGGTCCTCCACAGGTTCATCAATTGTCGGCGAAGGTCCTTGGGCACATTCAACTTCTTCTAGCATGCAAGTCCTCGGTGGCTTGCACCGCCTCTCTGCCAACCCTTCACCGGCTGTCATCCAAGAGAGTGGGCGCCTCTTCGATTTTCTCAGAGTCACATTTCTACCTCAACTCATTCGACCAATAGCGAATGGCCATGTCATTGATTTCTTTACACAGGAGACACTGACGCTAGCTCTTCACTGGCCATTTTGTATGCATGCTCTTCTCGCCTGTTGCGGCTCAGAGATTCCTACCGATAACCGAGAATTCCGTCGGCTGGCTCGCTTTCACTATGTTCGTGCGGTGGAAGGGCTCCGCACCAACCTGGATGACGGTAACCTGAATCAGCAGTGGATTGTAACGATTCTCACTGTCCTCATGCTTTGTATTTATGAGGTGTGCACTTTCCACAACAGATTAATTCAGCAAGAAAGAGGACTAATATAATCGCCCAGAGATCCAAGCCACAAGGCTCAACTGCCGTCGATGTTCATCTGATAGGAGCGGCGCGGTTGATTTGCCTGGACTCCCAGCGTTCGCCCTCCGAGTGTCCCAAGTCAGAGATGGACCGGGCTATGCATCGCCTAGTCCGGGAGTCGTTCATCTTCCACGTTGCGACTAGTCTGCCATTCCAGCAGATGGCGTCGCCCAATGCTGAAATTGACTCGGCGTTCTCCCTCGCCGAAGATACGCTGGGTCAACATTTCCACATTCACTCATCCTCTCATCCCGACTCACCAGTGCTCGGCGTGCCCCCCCAACTATTTCGATGCATCTATACTATCTATCGCCTATACCAAGTCTGTTCCCGAAGCAATGTAGATATTGCTCTCTGTCGCCGCTTGGAACAAGAACTGATTTGGTGGGACCATTTGATGACGGCTCGCCCACCCCCTGGGCAAGACCGGTCAGGAGAGGATGACTGCGCTGCGAGAGGAGCCTTGGACCACCCGAACGTGTATCCAAGTTCCTCTCCTTTCATCGGGCCTAGACTGTACGTCTTGGGCGCGCGCATACTTCTCCAACGCAAGATTATCCCTGGTCCCACCGGACCCGATCCCGTCATCGACCAACTGGTGACCGAGGCGATGAGCGTAGTCCAGCAGCTCCAGCCCGCGCGAGACTATTTCGCCGAGTACTATTGCTGGCCATTCTTGGTCCTAGGACTTAATTTGGACCATCTCCCGGACCAAGAATATCTCATGTCGCAGATTTTGGCTTTTTGGTCCGCCACCAACAACGGCACGATGCGACGACTGGCCGATATGCTTCGACTCTACTGGCAGTCTCGTCCGCCGCAACAGGTGCCGGTAGAAATATTCAAGTAGTAGCAGTCAAATTCGACCATCACGCCATCACAGAGGAAATCCATATTGTTGGCCCATCATCCCCGCGGGCTAGAAGAAGAACCTCGGCCAAACCGCCGAGGCCATTTGTCAGCGAACCGCATCGGAGGGAGGGGCATATAAGAGTTTCTCCAATTCCTCGATTTTTGCCTCAAATTGTGCATCAAGCTGTCAAAATCATGGGCTCTACATCTACGATTCCCTCGCCTCACATAGTCAAGGCGGAGGGACTTCCTTACTTCACCCCCGCCAACAATGGCGGTGCCGCCCGCAATGCCCAGGATCCCAGCACACCCACCCTGTTTCGTCCCTTGCGTATCCGCGATATGGTCCTCAAAAATCGCATTATGGTTGCTCCCATGTGCATGTATTCTGCTGAATCCAGTCCAGCGTCTCCAGCGGTCGGCGCCTTGACGGATTTCCACATCGCCCACTTGGGCCACCTCGCTTCCAAGGGCGCCGGGCTGGTTTTTATTGAGGCGACGGCGGTGCAGCCGAATGGTCGCATTTCACCCAATGACTCTGGTTTGTGGCAGGAAGGCACCGATTCGGAACAGTTCAAGGGCCTACGTCGCGTCGTCGACTTTGCGCACAGCCAAGGAGCCAAGCTTGGCATCCAACTCGCTCATGCTGGCCGGAAAGCAAGTACGGTCTCCCCCTGGCTCTCAGCCCAGCAGGGCCAGAAGAGTATTAGGGCGGACGAGAGCGTCGGGGGCTGGCCGTCAAACGTGGTAGGCCCTTCTGGCGGCGAAGAGCACCAGTGGAGCCCCGGCGATATCCAATATTGGCCTCCGCGTGAGCTGAGTACGGCAGAGGTGGAAGAGGTTGTTCGTGCCTTTGCACGAAGCGCCGAGCTCTCCGTCAAGGCAGGAGTTGATGTGATTGAGATCCACGCAGCTCATGGTTATCTGGTTAATGAGTTCATGAGCCCCGTCACGAACCACCGAACCGATAAATACGGTGGGAGCTTTGAGAACCGAGTCCGGATCATCCGGGAAATTGCGATGGCCACCCGTGCAGTGATTCCGAGTGGCATGCCGTTGCTACTTCGCATCAGCGCCACAGAGTGGCTGGAGAACGATGCAATTGCCGCCCAAAGGGGTAGTTGGGACATGGAATCGTCCGTCCGATTAGCAAAGATGCTTCCCGAACTGGGCATTGACTTGCTGGATGTCAGCTCTGGTGGAAACCACAAAGATCAAAGAATCCAGCCGCATACCAATTATCAGATTGACTTGGCCGGTCAGCTGCGCAAGGAAATTCACGCGGCGGGTCAGAAAACATTGGTGGGAGCTGTTGGGTTCATCACCGAGGCCGAAAATGCCCGACGGATTGTTCAGGGTGCGGATGAAGCCCGCTCGACGGAGGCAATGTTGTCAGGCGAGGAGCCCAAAGCTGATGCGGTCTTGATGGCCCGCCAGTTCCTGCGAGAGCCGGAATGGGTGTTGACGGCAGCCAAGAAGCTCGGTGTCAAGGTGTGGCTCCCCTTGCAATTCGCACGGGGTTTGCTCTGAGCTGTTGCATGGTCTGGGGCTCTGCTTGGGGATTGATATTTAGATAGACTAGTCACCGATCAACCTAGATTGAATGATATACGAACTATAACACTCCTGTACGATGTCGCATAGATCTACTGTGACTCAGCTATACATTAATGTGTCTACGGCCCTGGCCCCAAAGCTGTTGCGGGATCTGCTTTTGCAAGACACCGGACAAAGCAAAGTGGAGCTCGAACAAAAGCGATGTGACCCATAATTGGGACCCATAGTGGCGTCCGGCGCGGTGATGAGCGCTCCGTGGAAGGACCTGTCGACAATTTATGTTTATTGCAACCCAGGACTAAGTGATATTGCTGCTACTGTAGCAGAGTATGGTTCAGGAGGCGGTAGACGCAGGTGGCTCCGCACCTCTGGCTCTGGAGAGCATCGATTCGGGTTTCACTGCCTTTCCTGAGTCGAACGAATAGAGTCATTGGGATCGTGTAGCGGGTAGGGGAGGGCGGGAACGGAGGTTCAGATGCGTTGGTACCGTGGAAATTAGACACGGGGACCTGACTAGTCTAGAGGCAGAGAGAGAACAATACATATCGAATATCCAGGCGGCGTTGCTGCCACCGTAGATGAAACAGACAAAGCGAACGCGGTCCTCGACCCGATATGAATTTTTTTTTCGTCAGCCTATGAGTAGTAGCGGTGTACAATGATCTCATCGGGTTAACCCGACACCCCTTTCATGTGAACTGTCCATCCGACCCATCGTGTTTCTGCGCACCCATTGGACATGGCATCTGCGCTCAGACTTTGCCGAACAGTGGACTCTGCCGTCGGTCGGCCCAATCAGCCGGGCCAGGTGGCGGCCTACTTCAGCTGTTCGGGACTCCCGATGATCCCAGTGGATCCGGCTGAAACCGCCAAAAATTCGCTACCCCACGCAGGTCGCATATCGGTTCCTGTGGATGCGGGGACCGTGTGCCTGTTGCGTTTCACATTGCCAGCCCGATGCTTTGGCGTTGACCGTTATTGGACCGGGGTGCCATCCCCGTAGCTGTACCTTGCACTCGAAGGGCCCACAAAGAAAGTAGCATTTGAAGAAAGAAAACTTTGCGTGAAAGCAATGGACAAGAGGCCGTGTCGGCCCCAGGGACATAAAACACCGGAGAGACCCCCGGTTCCTGGCGGCAAACGAGACACATTCTTTCTACTAGGTGCTGGGCGCTCCCTTTCGTTCACTTGTTACGATGTTCTTCACTCCTTTGGTAAGGCAGATCGTCTCGAACCCTGGTCCGATTCTTGCCTAATCGAGAAACAGATTTTGGCTGCTGGCAGCCTCCCAACACTCATTTCGGGAGCCCCAATTCAGTCGTTTTGGTCTCGCCGTGACACCAACACTCCTTCTCTGACCACGCGTGAGAGCGCCAGCTCGTACACCATCTTTGGCGGCAATGGGGAAACATCCGATGGATGGCCGGCGGTGGACCAGTGGAAAACCTTTGATGAAATGTAGGTCCCCAAACAAGAACTGTAGGCAGAATCCAGACTGATATCCACCCTTAGATTCCAAGATAACATGGATATCATGCAGTCCTCTTGTAAACAATGGGGCTTTGCTAACAATTCGCCTACCGAAATAGCCGAACTGAAGCAGGCCATCGCAGAGGTTGGTGAGCAGACTGGCGTCGACACCCGGTTCATCTTTGCGATTGTGATGCAAGAGAGCAACGGATGTGTCAGAGTCCCAACCACGGAGAATGGTGTGACCAACCCGGGTCTGATGCAGAGTCATGATGGCACCGGCACTTGCGTCAAGACTGTCAACGGCGCAGAAGTTGGAGTGACCCCGTGCCCGAAGTCAACAATCCATCAAATGATCAATGATGGCACTGCGGGAACATCCAGCGGTGCTGGTCTCAAGCAGTGCCTCGCACAGGCGACGGGCAGTGGAGCAACGCAATACTACCAGGCCGCGCGCATCTACAACTCGGGATCTCTGGCTGCGTCAGGAAATCTGGGCCAGGGCGGTGCAACGGCTTGTTATGTCTCTGACCTCACGAACCGGCTCGTAGGATGGTCTTCTGGCCCGACTGACTGTGATGCAAACACGATCGGTTCTTTGACCGGCTCGAGCGGTGGGTCTAGCACTGGGTCCTCTCCGACCAGCACCAGCTCCCCTGTCCCGTCGCCCACCGAGACCGTCCCGGCCACATCGCCACCATCGCCCCCATCGCCCAGTGAGACTCCAAGCCCAACAACCACAACTACCCCCGATACTCCTACAGGGAGCAGTGCACCGGCTGCATCTGTGTATCCCTACGCCGCATCCCCGTGCCAGAAGTATTACACGGTACAGTCTGGCGATTATTGTGATGATGTTGCAACGGATCTCGGTATCACTTTCTCTCAACTTCGTCAGTGGAATTCTGGCTTGGATGCAGAATGCTCGAATCTCTGGCTTGGATACCAATATTGCGTGTCGGCTTAAGAGTCCATGCCGGAGGCTGGGCCCCCTTGAATGTCTATACGTCAGAAACGAAGACCTTCACTTAAACCAAGTGAAGGCATGTTCTATGATTGTGGTGAAAGCTGGTCTCAACCACAATGCTAGCCAAAAATGCTTACGAATTTCCATTGACTATGCTCTCTGTAATGAATGAACTGTAGATTATGCATACGCTAGGTCGAATTATTCACAAGAACATGTCTAGGCCTACTAGAAGGTAATTTATACTCAGAGATCACCCTGTCGGTCAATATTTAGTGTAGTGCGATGATCTGAACCACTAAGCCAAGTTTCTTTGTGATGGAGGACAGGTGGCCAGTGGTTATCGGAAAATGAAGATACTGATGAATGATCCATCACACCTGCTATTATTGAGTCCTGATTGACTGGCATATATATATAGCTGAGTTTGCCGAGGACAATTTGATGGACTAAAGGTTTCTAAGCTAAAATCGGATAATTGTCATGCATTAATTCTAGAGGGGTGGCTCGGTAGGCGGGTGAATTCCGACCCTTACAGTATAGTATCTCTTAGACAACGTTGCGATGTAACCATTTCCACAGCACTTGGCATCCCCGCAGTCCCCCCCCCCCCCCCCCCCCCTTATATCTCGATGCATATAACAGTTCATGACCGCTCAAAGTTCCTTATAAAAACACTCCGAAACCCACTAGAAAGGTTGAGGTAAATCCTTCTCCAAAATGAGAGTGACCTGGCCCAGTTTGCTTTTCGGCTACTCCATTGTCTTGGCCGCATCACCACGGTCAGACTTAAGACAGCATGGTGATAGCATAGGGGGTCTTGCGCCATTGTTCTCCGAGACAACGACAGGCAAGATATGGCGAACCGCAGTCGAATTTGCGGAGCAGGTAAGAGTGCCTTGATCACTACAGGAGCTGATTTACTGATTCACAAAGGTCCCTCCCAATTTTCCGAACTATGTACCTAGCACTGGATCTAATGTTGGGCAGTATGTTCTTAGTGATATCTCTTCATGGACCAGCGGCTTCTTCCCAGGGTCCTTGTATGAGCTGTTGGAACGAAGCATCAAGTTCCCAAGTCATCTGAATGCGAATGGCCTTGATCCATCAACGGTACACGCGCAACTCCTCAATCTATCCCGTCACTGGGGCAATCCCCTGCACCGTGAAGCATTTCGAACCGACACCCACGACTTGGGATTTATGCTGATGCCAGCTCTCCAAAAGGACTGGGAATTGACAGGAAACCGAGAAAGTCTGGACTTCCTCATTACAGCGGCTCACAGCCTAGCTACCCGTTTTGATAAGAGAGTCAACGCTGTGCGCAGTTGGGATACCCTTGTCACTAAGCGACAAAACATTACTGATCAGGAGACCAATTTTTTAATTATCATTGATAGCATGTGTAGTGAGTCCTCCATCATGTACCAAATACTAAGCTGGGTAATTAGGATCTGACCCTACAGACATGGACCTGCTGTTTTACATAGGAAACTATACTGCGAACCAGACTTTGATTGATATCGCAACAGCACATGCACAAACGGTTCAACAGGATATTGTTAGAAAAGATTACTCGACATTTCATTGTTGTGATATTGATCCCCAAACCAACAAAATCATATTTCAAGAGACTGTCCAAGGATATAAAGATTGGTCAACATGGACTAGGTATGGGTTTCTGGCTTCTTTATTATATATGAATCCTTCAGGGCTGACTCTTAAATAGAGGTCAGGCGTGGGGGATTCTTGGCTATACGCAAACATATCGATGGACAAAAGATGCATCCTTTCTTCAGACGGCCAGAGGACTTGCAGATTACTTTGTTACGCAGCTATCCAGATCTGCTCATACGCATCCGTATGTTCCTCTGTGGGACTTTGATGCTCCCACCGTCAACGGGGTCCTTCCTCCTCGCGACACCTCAGCTGGCCTCGTGGTTGCAAATGGTCTCCTACTGCTCCATGAGACACTCCAGGGGCATTCGCCGTATCTGGAGAATGCGATGAGGATTGTGAAAGAAACCATTGAATTGTCACTCTCACGTGATGCCGCTAACTTGACCGATGGATCGGGTGGGAATATCACCGTTCCCGCAGGACATTGGGACTCAATCTTGATGAATGCAACGATTGATAACAATGAATATGCTCTAGACCGCTCCAACAACACCGGTCTTGTGTATGCAGACTATTACTTTTTGCAGTTTGGAAATCGTCTTTTGGAACGAGGCTTTCCTCAGCAAAACTAGCTAGTGTGGCGGTAATGGTTTCAACACAATTTTCATCCAGATTGTGGTCGTATTTTGGTGATTCCTGTCTGTTTTGACCTTCTATAGGTTTAATTTGAAACGTATAAATTGGTATAAAACTACCCCCTAAAACAGCAGTAAGGATAAAGCACAGGAGGCAGAATAGCCTTATATACTCAATAGGCGAGAGTCAATCAATTGTATCCATGCCTTATATATGCGCATCTCACACTGGCTTCATCATCAACCTCTTCGTGTCGACCTCAAACAGCGAGATCAGCTGCATGCGCAGGACTGACTTCGAAAAGCCGAAGATCCCAATAGGTATTCATTGAACTATTGTGGTACAAAAATGCGAATGGTGCCTTCTAACTTTGACTATATTCAGCGTTTAAAAATCCGCAACTCGATTGTGCGGAGGATCACATAAGAAAATGCTGCAAAGGCAAATCCCAGCTCGAAGCCAACGTCACCTCCTCTAGAGGTCGAGCCTGCTGTTTTGGCTATCGGGCCAACATACCAGGTTTGACTCATTCCACATACCATCCCGACAATTCCACAGCAGAAAGCAAGGAGAGCTGCAATGCCCGGTGGCAACTTTTCACGCTGATCATAGTCCTCTGGATGGTAGCCCGAAAAGCCTCGCCGAAACACAAAGTGCTCAGTGAGCGCAACACCTTCATATATGGCAAGCCAATATCCGATAAAATTCATGAAGTTTTCTAGGACAGCTTCGAAGTGGCTATAGCCGGGTATGGCAATGGCGATGTAAACACCGGTCGCAACTACTGTCCAGACGAAACGGGGGACATGGCGAGTCCACCGTCCCATCACCATGAGGGTAAGAGACACGGAGTAGATATTTGGGCAGTTGTTTGCAACAATCGATAGGGCAAGTATAACGCCGCAAAACTTGCCAAATCCGCCCAGCCTGGGGAAAAGAAGAGCACCCAATAGGCCCCCAACTCCCGATTCATCATAGCCTTGTTGATATAGATTGTGACCATTGTTCTGCCCTGTGCTTGTGACAAGGGCCAGGCCCAGCAGCTCGGTGAAGAGAAGCGTCGGATAAATCCCTAGCCACGTTGCGAGAAAGACTTTGCGACGCGGGCGATTGCTTGGTTGATATACTGTGTAGTCTGCCGCATAGCTGGTATAGCCAGTGCCAAACCCAAACACAGTAGACCCATAAGAAAGTACTTGTCCCAGTTCTGCGAGCCCGCTTTCCATTGGAATGTTCATGAAGTCCCCAGAATGAGCGAACACACCGATAACCACAAGGAAAACGATAAATGTGGGAATCCAGCTCCAAAATTCGTATGCGTGTACCACTTTGTATCCAAAGAAGACAATTAATAGTGTACAGAAAGCGATAATCAAGATGCCGGCAAAGCCTGGAACGTCCGGATTCACGGCGTTGATTATTTGTGCCCCCACAATGATGTTGGCAGCGGCCCAGCCGATACAGGCCAACACATTGAATAGCGCAACTGCATTTAGAAAAATATTAGTTGTATTCTGAAGTTGATCATTCATAAAACCTACTCAGCTTCACACCCCACCAGCCGAACCAAAACCTCGACAGGACCATTTGCCGTAGCCCAAAGGCCGCTCCGAATGTGGAAAAGAAGCATACCGTCATGACGGCAATCAGGTTGAAAAATATAATGATAAGCGTGCCATCCACAAAGTTGACATTGAACACCGGCTTGGCTAAAACTCCAATGGTGAACGATGGAACAACCATATTTGCGGCGAGCCACTAGATCGAAATTATTAGAACGAAAGTCATCGGAAAATGGCTGGAGTGGGAAGGAAGCACCATAGACCCAATGTTCCAGTAAGAACTGTCTGTTCTCTCATCCTCGGGGACACGCTCAATGCCTCGCAGCTCGACCTTGAATTTCGCGCCCAACCGTTGAAGTTTCGCATATGTTGAATTGCCGAATTCAAAGCTCGACGCTGGCACCGCGCCCGCCTCGTCCTCGAGCAATGAATTCCCCCCTGCAGGCTGCTTCTCTACATCTTTGTTCAATATATGATCCATAATCACCGTGGAGATACTGTTCGGATCGTCGCAGTTTTTAAAACCAAGGAGCAAGCGCTGTCTTTAATATCGCCTCAAATCACATGTAACCTACCGGACCCACGGGGGACTCCGATCCACAAGCCATGCTGGCTTCAAGTCCGGGGATATGTGGCGTTCCAGGTGCTGAGTTCCGCCTTGTCACGATAATAATAATTAGACTATGTGAACCTGGCCCCTAGTCCGGACCCCGCGTCCGGGATGGCGGGCGGGTCAAATGCCGCATAAAGTGCATCGCGCATAAAAGTACCCACCGATCCAGTAAGTCCTTCCATGTCATATCGTCATCAAGCCTTGGAGCTATGCTCCTTTGGTCTGGTACAGCCGGGATTCCACAAGCCGGCGTGACGGGAAACGCGGATTCCCGCGACGGATGCGGGGGTTAGCAATGATTGGAGCGGAGGCCGCCGAGACCCAGCAATTGCCGATCAAGCGAAGTCTGGGCGGAAGGAACTCAATCGAAGCACCAGCAATGCTTCGTGCAAATCGATCATTTGACTCATAGCGCTATCTCTAGAGATCGTTTATCTCTGCGGAGTATTTTAATAAACGCTCTCCCAACTGGGGAGAGGTGTCAAAGTCGGTCTGCGGCGTGATCCGCTGTCCTTCCATCGAGGTATTTAGACCAATTCATAATCTCTCTCCGAGCCCTCCGTCGTGCGAAATATTCCGACGGCTTTGTGGCATATCCGTTGGCTGTGTGCGTATCGGTCTAGTCTTTTGACCAACAAGTTCTCGGTTCTTGACAGAAATCAACATGACAGTCAATTCTGTGACAGATCCTATTGAGCTGCCTTTGATCGACATCTCACAGTCCGATGATCCTGGGGCGGGAAAAGCAATACTTGATGCCACAATCAAGTATGGCTTTTTTTACATCGACAGTAGAGCTACGGCCCTTACAAACGCCGATGTTGAGCAGGCCTTCGCTCTAGTATGTCTGGAAAACTTGCAGTTTTCACCTCCCCTCAGCTAAACATCCCTTGGCTTGAACTCTTGCCGTGACATGAATATCGTCATATAGTCGACTGTGTTTATTTTTACTCATATTCCTCAAACTAGAATCTGACACTAACATAAATTCAGTGCAAGGAGTTTTTCAAACTTCCAGTTGAAGAGAAGTCTCTCTATCGCAGGGGGCCAAACGTGAGAGCTATTCCGATTGCTTTCCACGACATTCTTCACAACACTGCTAACGTGAACTGGCCATGATTAGAATCGAGGATGGATCGGAATGCATGTCGAGACGCTCGACCCTGAGCGCCATGAGGTAGGTTCTCGAAAATCGGCATTGCTACTCTGACTTTAAATCTGACCAATGCATATAGCGTGGAGATTTTAAGGAGTCAGTCTAACTTATATTTGATGACCAGTAGCATCCGCTGATATTCCATTTTATTCACCAGGGCGATGAATATAGGGGAATTTAAAGATGGGAAAGCCCAGCAACAATTACCTCAATGTCTGGTAACCAACGAGGCGCATATCGCGCATTTCACAGATCTCTGCAATCGAATCTGCGGCCAGATCCTCAGGCTTCTGGCACTTGGTCTTGAGGTAAGCCCTGCACTGGGTTATTCGGGGAACTAGACTAACTGGAAACGAGATTCAGATGCAAGGAGACTTTTTCACTTCTAGGCATGATCCAGCAAAAGGCCCTACTGGCAATTCAATGCGATTGCTCTATTACCCAGCGGCGGTTTCCTCTTACCAACCAGACAAGGACATCCGAGCAGGAGCGCATTCAGACTACGGTAGTGTGACACTGCTTTTCCAGTGCCCTGGCCAGCCGGGGTTGGAAATTCTCACCCCAGCAAACGAATGGGCGCCAGTCCCAGTGTATCCCGATGGGAGAACCGATTTTCCTTTCCCACCAATCCTTGTTAACATTGGGGACATGCTGAGTTATTGGACGGATGGACTTTTAAAGTCAACGGTTCATCGGGTTGTCTTTCCTCCAGATGAGAAGAGCGGCCAGAACGACAAACCACAAGATCGCTATAGCATCGCGTTCTTCTGCCAGCCGGTCAGCAGCACAGAACTTGTACCGGTACCCAGCAAAATTGTGGCCGCTTACAGAGATCAGAAGAAAGAAAAGGATCAACATGTAGTTGTCGGCCATGGTGGCGGTGTTCGTAATCTCCATCTTGACAAATATCGACTGACAGCTGGTGAGCATTTGCAAGCCCGCTTGCAGGCCACCTACATTTCAAGCTCCTAGACAAATAGTATCATAATTTCATATTATGTGGTATTCAATAAATCAGTTCTCCTCTTCACAGTCCAGTATGACTTGATTGCGAATAGTCTCCCATCCGAGGCTGCTATTTAATGCGGATTGTCTTCATTCTGGTCAAAATGCTCCCGTGCCCACGGACTCCGCAGTCGGATAGCCTTGCCTTTATAGAAGAAGAGGAATGGAATCGGAACCAACAGGATAGAAATAAATCCGAGCAGACTAGATGCCCACTCGTAATCCAGCTTCTCGTACATCTGCGTAGCAAACAAGGGAAAACCGGCGCCGACAATATTGCGAACTAGGATCACACCAGCCAGCGCAGAGGCAGAGTATGTCTGGTAGCTGTCAACGACATAGTTCAGAATACTCAGAATAACAATATAGATCCCGGCACCAAATAGTGACGACGCGATAATAGGCACAATCCAGTGAACGGAGCGAAAGCTAGTCCAACCAAACCAGAAAAGACTGATTGGAATGAGGATAGCGCCTCCACGGGCCATCCACATCCGAGCTTCAGGAACACCTTTCCCGTCGTTTTCACTGACGCGACGGAGATAATATCGCTCCTGAAGCGGGTAGAAGCAGAAGGCGATCAAAGGGCCAATGGCAAGGCCCAGAAAAACGAGACCCTGCTGACCCGAGTTAAAGGGATGCCCCTTGGGAGGTCCAAAAACTAAAGGGATAGCCTCGTTGAACAGATATACGAGGCCGTATAGGAAACCGTTGTATATGGCCGAGAAGGTTGTGATAGGCTCCGAGAAAAGGAAGCGGAACGGTCGTGTGAGAGTGATGGCAAATAGCTCGTTCAGGCCCTTATTTTCGCTCGCATGCATATCCGTAGTAGATTCAGCGGATCGCAAATTTTCCTTTTGCATTTGCTTGCGGGCCCGTCGGGCCTTCTTCTGTAAAATGATCGAGTGTCGCGTCTCTGGCACAGTGAGGACCAGCAAGATCCAAATGCCCCCCGTCATTGCCATGAGAACCCAAAAAATCATCCGCCAACCAGCATTGAGTCCAATGTAGCCAGTGACCACTAGTGCCATCGGTGGACCAAACGTGGAACTCAGCCCATACACGGCCATGGGCCCACCACTCTCATTTCTCTCCCATAAGTCGCTGATACTTCCACCAGTATTGGTCAAAGGTGCACCCCCGGCACAGCCGGCGATGAACCGACACACGAGAATGGTGCCGATGTTAGGAGCCAAAGCGATTGGGAGCTGGAAGATGAACAGGCAGAACCATGACACAACGTAGACCGGCTGGCGCCCAAAATACTCCGAGAGCGGAGCGAGGAGTACCGGGCCAATGGCATAGCCCAGCACGTACAGAGACAGGCATAACGTCGTGACCTCCGAAGAGACCCCGAATTCCTTCTGTATTCCCATCGCACCGGAGGAGATACCTCCCGCGCACCAGGTCCTGTATAACGGGTTAGTTCATGAAACCCATGCAAGGAGGCTGGAGCACATACGTGAACACATTAAGCATACTGACGAGGCATGTTATATACCACTTCCTCCATTTCGGCCAATTGCGGGGGTTGTCACGGTCGTCAACGGCATATTTGATGAGGATGGGTAACGCATCGTTGGGTTTGCTGCGTGCCGTAGCGATGGCCTGTTCCTCCGACAGCGCCAGTGTGGAGTTCTCTCGACAGGAGTCGCTGACTTTCTCAGCGTCCTGTATTTCGCCAGTCCGGAGCTCCTCCGCCGGTGACATCATGGCTTCCATCTAGTGCTGCTGGCTGGAACAACTAGAGAAAAAGAGCCCTAGGGAAGTCGTAGATTATGTGAGGGGGACACAGAAAAAGAAAAGGAAAACGAAGAGGAGCGATAATAATGAGAGAAAAGTGTGTGGGTAGCGAAAAAGAATTGGAGCCTTCATCCCACGGAGAACATTCTTCTCCATAATTGCCCCCCAGCATTACCGAGACGGCTAGAGCTTGCCACCGGGTCGGCATTGGTTCAGTGGTTCGGGCTGCCGAAACAGAAAGCTATCGGCGGCCGCTGCTTGGCTCGGGGCTGCTCCACCCGAAAATCCCAATAGTAAATGTGGAGATGAGATATTTCTGTTTGTCACTAACCAGTATCTTATTACGCAAGAGGTGGGATTAGTTGTTTGACCGCAGCCGGGCGCTTTTGTTTCTCCCGGATGGTCGGGACATGTCTTCGGTCTATATAAATTGAAGGAGCCGACGGCGTAAAATATTCAAATTATCCTGCGTCTAGTAAAGCTACATAACTTTTTATCCGCCTAGAAGCTGTCCGTTTTCGTTGCAATCAATATCAATGCGGAACCTTCTTCCCTTCCGCGTGATTCGCTCAGCATCAGCATGAGCCTCGATATCACCTTCCGTATCACCACTGCTAGTCCAGCTAACAAGACTCGAGGCTTTGGTCAGCGTATCCGCCGCACAAGGCTTACTTTCATCTAACGCTTTCCCTGCTGTCGTCCACCAACCCATCGAGAAGGTCCACCCATCAAACACCCCCCGCCTTTTCAGCTCGTCGTCGTCACACCATTCCGCTTCTGTAGGTATGAACTCAATCCCCAGCATCCGAGACCCGTATAGCAAGCTCGCAACGCCTGCGATACTACATGGATTGGTAGGCAAAATTCGTTTCGTCTGCATGAATGCCAGAGAAACCGCAGCACATAGGACCATAGCCCCCATGAGTCCTTCAAGAATGCGCATTGAGAGCTCATTTTGAACAAGATAGTCCCGCCCATGATGGAACACCGCCTCGTAAACTGGTGCTTTCGAAGTCATGGGTGACATCACCCATGATCGATTGAGGGGCTTGTCAAATGATTCGTGACCGTAGCTGTTCAAAGTCTGCGCCGTGACAATACCGAAGACCTCGTTGACACGGGATATGAGCCTCGATGGATCACTGAGCTCCTCCGCAGGGACTCCGTGAATTCCGTATATTAAAGCTTGTGTCATTGCAGAATCACCAGTGTTGTCTGGAGATTGGCCTCCTAAAGGCAACACATCAATCAAGAAGTTAAACATATCTCCAAAACCAACAAACAAGTTCTTCGCAGTAGTAATCGGCCGGGCTGATCCCTTTACCACTGTAGGCTCAAAGTCTGGATCGAAGAAGAAAGACGACATCTGCAGCCGGACGTCAACATCAACTTGTTCCATTGTCGCATTGCAGTCTATCACATGGTGGTTCGCGGAGGTATTGTATCTGGGGTCTCGATAGCATTTGCTCCATAACATGCGATGACTTGGACAATACGATGGGAGCCCAGGATAATCATAACCGATCCCTGAAGAGAGGCCATATCCTCTCGGTGCAGGGTTGGCTTCGTTTGGGGGCGCACACGAAGCGGACATAACGTCATTGCCACATTCGGGGGTTGGATCGCAATCCCAAATCTCACGGTACGTTGTTAATGCGTTCATGGATACGAGATCTCGCCATGTGCAGCTGCTGTTCTTGAGCTCTTGACAGTTGAGCCGGGCACGCAAAGCTGGCAGACGGGCTTGGACAACCCCATGCGAAGGGATATCATGGGTATTCGCGATATTAAACCGAGGGAAAGCAAGATTTTTGTAGGTCCATTGGGGGTAGGAAAGGTTTGATTGAATAACCATGCCTGCGATAGGGGCCGCCCAGGAGTCACGGGTATCACGAGTCCAGTATGATGTTTCGCTGTTCAAAGGGTCTCCAAGGTTCCACCTTGTCACCTGGGTGAGATTACAGGGAGAAGCCAGCATGGAGTCATTGGTGGTGTAGAGACCAGAGACAACAATAGGTGTAACTGCCCCAAATAGTAACGAAAGGCTTGCTGTTGCCATGGCCCATTGTCTTTTGCGAAGAGTGTCATAGACAGCGTAAATGGAGATTTTGCGGAGCTGATTTTCAAAAATGCTCGTCTCTGATGGAGCCGATCTCTGTCGCAGAAGAGAATATGGTTGAAAAACTCGCACTCCAAACTCAAGGGACTGAAATAAACAACGGATGGCGAACATTATGATTGCGGGAAAGTAGGCCCAGGCATAGTGAACATATGGTGACTCATTTCCAACTGGTTTAATTCCGTGGGAGCTCTCGGAAATGTGGTAGATGACTTCCAGCGCAACAATTACCACGAGTGGAATAATGATAAGGGGAAGCCGAATAACCCAACGTGACGAAAGTGGACTCCACCAGACCAGTTCAGAAGTCTCGGAAAATTTGGCCTTTGACAAAATAGCCGCATCATTAAGCGGACGAATCCTAAAGTTTCCGGTATTCGTTGTTTGCGAAATATACCGAGTCTGTTGCAAAGCTGAAATCGCTGCTCGTGAATTTGACTCGAACTGAAAGTTCTGAAATGTGAACATAAACTCTGGACTCCTTGCAAAAACGGTGGCTAGTCCTCCGATCGAACCAGTGTCTCGTGGGCATACGGAAACGGGGACATAGAAATATAGCAGAAGAGCTGTACCCGCGATGAGAAATCCCATCAGAATGGCCATCGACCAGAATGAGAGAGGGCGGACAAACAGTCTTTGCTCAATCACTTGTTCAGTGCCTTCAATCTCGTGCGTATTAGTAACTAGTAGTGAGTCTTTGGCGATCATCCGCATAAGGCAGTTCCATGGATCCTTGACTGCCGCCATAAAGAGATCAATGGAATCCCACAATTGATCAGTCGTATAGCGAGCAGTATAAAGATACGTATTGTCCTTTGGTGAACCAATCAAGAGGGACTGAGAAGCTGCATAAATCAGCTTTCCGCCTGTCACATTCGAGATGGCGTTCGTCGTGGTCAGGTTCTGTGGCTGTATGGAGGTGGATATGGCGCTTTGCCCGGAGCTTCGCCAAATTGTGACAGAGCCTCGAGACAAACTATAGCCCGGTTTGCACATGATAGCTTTTAGACCCTTTCTTGTCCGTCCCTTCTGAGTTTGGTCAGGCTCCACTTTATTATGAGCAAATACTACCCATAAGCGCCAGTCAATATTCCAGGAAACATTCGCTGCTTTGTCCCAGTAGCCTGTAAGAACCTGACCTCCACATCCGGCAACAAAGGACACAATGCCACTGTATGTATCATAGGTGGTTACTGAACATCCATCTTCGGAGATAAAGGTAGTGAGCGAGCCAATAGGCTGCTTGGGATTCCACTTGACTGTCACAGACGAGCATTCAAGGCTCGGCTCAAAAACATGTAGGTCAGCTTGGTATTTGTGGTTCGCAGCTATGGTATAGTTGCCGACAGGAAGATCGGAATTTTGGAAAGGCGGATACACGAAAGAGCCGTGAATGCCAATTGGCCGGCTCATATTTTGCTTGATAAATCCCAGACAGGCTGCAACTGGTCGGCCGTCGTTGTAAATAGGATTCCAGCTCGACGAGTTGAATTCGTGGGTCACAGTGAGATTTGTTGCTCGTGTTATTGGGACAGCAGTAAGCTCGAATAGGCTGGTGGAGAACACAGTCACTGCGTTCAGCAGCAGCGAGCCCACAATACTCAGAGAAACCAGATAATGTTTTTGTTTAACAGATCTGAACAACGACTCAACATTCCAATTGGAGAGATAGTCGAGGAAAATGCTTTCTGAGGCGAGCGTCGGCCCGCGGGACATTAAAACCCATGGCATCAATTGCATGGCGCGATACTCTACCTGCGTCCAACCCGCAGCCAGGATCGTGAACACTGTGGGACATCAGTTAGACTAACTGCATATACGATGGAATCATCGGAGCTGGACATACCTGCAGTTGGACCGTATGTCCACAAATAATAGTATTTTGAGCCTGCAGCAGTTTTTATCCCTAAGCTACTATGCTGACGCACAGAGTAGACAAACAAGGCCACAAGCGAGCACAAGATGGCAAAGAAGGCAATGAGAAACGCCACAATAACTGGACGGCGCAAGAAGAAGGGTGTCCAAAGGGGCCGACTGCTATGGCGGGTGGTATCATCGCTCTTTTCAGTAGTTTGGGCGTTGGTGTCTTCTTTTGCGAATTGGGACCAGTTGTCGGGCTCCCGTCCGAGGACCATAGGAGTGTCGTAGCATTGAGTGGACATGGTGGGAGACCCTGATAACTGTCAAAATAGGCTTCGTCCACCCGACCATTTGAGGATCAATAGAGACTTTTTCTTAAGGAAATGAGATAGAGAAAATTAAATTCTGAGCACAAGGAGCCATGGGGAAGAGAGCCTGCATTTATGGCCCTGGCTAATAAGTGTACGCCAGGTTCCAGGCCGCTCAATGAACCTCGGGCGGCTGTGTTGCATAGGCGCCAATTTTTTATGCAGCCACGGGCGGGTAGTGTAGTTGTGTAGTCGACGATAGGCGGAATTGCCAAGTAAAGCAGACTAAGATCGTCGCTCCGAAACACGAAGCCGCCCCGATTCTTATCCTCGCGCCAACTGAAACCAAATGCCAATTTGCTGTTTTCTGACTGGGACTGACAGGGTACATTTTAATTTTAGCAGATGGCTAAACATGGTCACATAATTATAGTCGCGCATATCACTTCAGCGCCCAGTCCACTAGGCACTGGGCACGAGCTCAAGAGGGACCAGTTGTCAGGGCTACAAAGGTGGTGGAGAGCTCTCCCAACGCCCAATGATCTGTCAACAGAGAGGAACAATTCGGTACCCTATATATGTCCACTGTGAATGTTCAGTCTCCGTCTAATAACAACTGTAGACCTTGAAGCTTTTGCTCCTCTCTGTTTTCACTGTGAGGACTGCATGTCGTAGTCCAAATTGTCTGCAGCCGTCTCTGTACCCAGGTCGCTTGCCCCCCTGGCCGGGAGTTGATTAGTAGAGAGAGGAGATCCTGCACCATTTGGTACTCGTTTGAAGACACCGCAATCGATCCCAGTATAGCCAATGGCCATAATAGGAAACTGGTGAAATAGCGCTCTGCATCCATCAGGGTCATCGCCTCCAATCCTTGTTTCAAACAGATGTTCATCTGTCGATTCATCTCTCGCAGCGATATTTCGGGATTCTTTTTGAGGAGTAGGATTTGCGTAGTATGGGCGTAGAGCGTACTAGACGACTCGTCCTCGTTTCGCATCATTGGGACACATTGCCTGAATTCGTCCTGCAGGTGCCTCCACATTTCCCATTCGCCCATTTCCAGAGGCCGCGACAGGCGAGCAAGCTTGGTAGCGTCGGCAATGAGCACAAAAAACCGGTAGGGCGCATGCAGAATGGGCTGCGTGGAGACAGAGACGCTCAGATCTGGATGATTTGGAAATTACTGCGTCAGATCCTGTTGATCCCGAAACCTCGACAGTGCATCCAGCGAGGGATCAAACAGCATCATTAACGAGGCGTGATACACAAACGATTCAATGCAAATGCGGTCGAAGACGGCGGCTGTTTGAGGGCAGTTTCCTCCTCGGGGAGAACGGAGGGCCAACAGCGTCCCGGAGGCCATGACATGTGGCGTGGTATTGGGCACCGCATCTCGCCGGCAGCTCTGTTGGGATGTTAGCGGCACGCATGTCCCGCATCTTCCCCGATCGTGACAGACCTCGAACACGGACAGGGTGATCACTGTGGCTAACAGAGCATCGTTCGTCTCTGGAATTCTGATCTGGGCAATCTTCTTCCGGAGGCCCGAGATGGTATACATGTAGCTCTCAATGGCGCACTGAATGGCCCAGCGCGACGAGGAAGCCAGCCGCATGCCGGCAATCGATATCATGGCGCCCATCAGCGGAGGAAACTCCCACGCTAGGCGTAAGAAGTACGTTTGATCCAAAAACCGTGCCAGTGAATTTTTCCGTACCAGACGAGGGACCAGAGTGGAAGCGTAATACCGGTACAGATAGTTGTGCTCTGGTAGCTGGAACGGGGCCGGCAGGGGGACGGGGGGTGATAGTCGCAGGTCTGACACGGCGCTGACTCGATATATCTGGGCTCGTCGTCCGTCCCCCTGCTCGTTTCCCGGGGGCCACTGGCAGCCAAGCCCGTTGCGCGTGCAGGCACGGCATCGCGGACGCGTTTCATCGCACTTCTTTCGACGTCGGCGACCTGCGTCCAGTCAGCATCGGCCAATCTCTATCAAGGGACGTTTTCATCTCACATGGGAGACAACCCGTTCTCGTGCGCAACCGGGCGGTGGATTGGGGGATCATGGACGGGATCATGGACGAGAGGGAAATGCAGGAGAGAGATTCGCGGGGAAAGGCCACCACGGGCAATACGAGCCCGATGACTACAGAGCGGGAAGTATGATTTATTTTCCATATGACAACCTCGTAGTAGATGAGTTCCCGCCACGCTTCTGACATCTATATCTACGCCCGGGCCCGGCTCAGATGCGTGACGATCGTGTCGTGGTAGGACCGTGCACGCGGCGTGGTCGCTTCGACGCCCACCAGCTTGGCCGCGTCGTCCCACCGGCGCAGGGCAACCATCTCGTCCCGCAGCGGATCCCGGTCGAACGCGCCCAGCTCGTCGCCCTGAAACGGTCCGCCCTGGAAGGCCAAGGACTTTTGTGATGCCGTCGACAAGGAATCATAGTAGGCGCGATCGATCGCGGTGAGATATCTGTCCCCATGAGCGATGCGTGCAACCGGCTCGAGATGCGACTTACCGTTTGGCTGCCACATGGCTGTTGACCAGGCGACACACGGTCTCGCTGAATCCCACCGAGTGGAGGTACTCAGCTCCAATGGCCTCGTGGCCGACCCGGCCGACATTCTCCGCGCTGTTGCGGAGACTCATCCGCACCTCTTTCGTAGCCTCCAGCGGGATGATCTGGCCAATATCGTGCAGCAGAGCGGCAATCACCAGCTCGTCGCGGGCACCTACGACCGTCCTGAGTTAAGGCGCTGCGCCTCGGGGAGAAGGGGAGACACATACCGGCAGTGCGCGCCTGGTGGGCCGCTTGGAGCGAATGTTCCAACTGGTTGATCGATTCGCCGATGTAATCCCCTTGCCCATATTGTTCCAGAGCAACGACGAGAGCCTCGGCGACGGCGGCGGGTGATTGCACATCCATAATCTTGGACGTCACGGGAAGGGCAGAGAGAAAGGCCGTGGAATGGGCGAGGAGCGAGTACAGAAAGAAAAGTGTGGCGAAGGCGAGGGGGAAGGGAGACACGAACAGGACTTTAAAGCAAGCCAGGTATGATCTGGTTCCCGCATCCATGGGTCTCCCCGTTTTAGGATTTTCTCTGTTCTTTGATGGATTCGGAGCAGACGCCGAAGCCAGTCTCCACCCACGGTGGGTGTGATGACTCGCGATGAACTCTCGGGTGGTCTCATTATCTATCTGCGTGCTCTCCGGCCACGCTTTTTTGGTTTCTTTTTCTCGTGGGAGCATAACGGTGCTAGGACTACAGTTGCTAACAATACATGGGCCAGATCTCATGGCGTTACACCGCGGCCATCGAATTCGTGTCCACCGTCAGCATGGGGGAGCCATAGGCGTAGCGCGCCCGGCCCTCCTCATACGACTCGCCGTCCTTTCGCAAATGGGTGGCCGGCCACAGCTGCCGCCGATCCGCATAGTACTGATCGTGCAGATTGCCCTCGGCGGCGCAGTTGTACGTCGCATAGATGGCCTTGCGATCCTTGGTGCTGGTGTTGGCGCCACTCCGATGCGCCAGGTAGGATCCAAACACGAGGATGTCGCCTACGGCCGGTCAGCATCCCCTGCACTCGACATTGGAGCCCGAGGGTCACCTACCAGACTGCAGATCACACGGGACCCACGGGTGCTGCTTGACCCAGGCGGGCTCGATGCATCGATCCGCCCCCAGAGGAACCTCCATCCGGTGGCTGCCGTCCACCACCTCCAATCCGCCATTGGTCGGGCCCATCTCGTCGACGGCCGCTAGGATGGTCAGGTGCTTGATGTTCTTGACGTGCGTATAGGCGTTGGCATCGATATGGGGATCAAACCCTCCTAGACTGCCAGTGAGCGTGGGTTCCAAATGATGGGGGGAGACGGGCCCGCACCGCTGCCCGCCAGCTTGTAGTTGATCTTTTCCTTGAAGAGCAGCATCTCCTCGCCGGCCAGCTGCTGTAGCACACTGGTGGCGCGCTGGCCCCGCAGGATGCTGTCAAACCCGGCGTGGGAGTTGGCAAAGTTCTCCGTCCGACACAGCACACGCTTGTTCTCCGCGTTGACTTCCTGTTGGTGGCATGCGATGAGCGTGATCTCTCGGTCCACGGGGGTCGGCCTACCTCATAAGGCATCCACGGCACGTCCGCGGTGCGTGGAAGGTCATGGACCTCCTGCGCCCATTGCCGCAGTCGCGCGGCCTCCTCCCCGTTGAAGAAGCCGCGGATCAAGAGATAGCCCCGGTCCTGAAAGCTCTGCAGCTGTTCCGGGGTCAGAGCGAAGTAGAAGTTGTCCATGACGAACGGTACGAAGTGACACCAATGTAAAGTCCAGGGTCCGGGCGTGTTCCCAAGCCACCACCTTGCCGACATTTTATTTTATACTCGGGCCAGTGTCGCCCCGAGCCCAACCGAACGGTCTCGCGAGTGTCGCGCTTCGCACCGACGGTGGCGCCTCCGAGATAGCACGTGGCTCGGCCGTCGCGCGAGCGATAAGCTGGCCCGACGCCAGTCAGCGGAACACATGGACTGAATCATTGGCAACGGGCCGGCCCCACGCGTGGGTCCCAACCATGACAACCGTAATGTTCCTGGCGGACCCTGAGACCCTGGGAGCGTGCGCTTTCCCTCTTCGGTTTAGTCCGGTGCTTCTTATCGCGCATTTCCCCCCGATCGGAATTATACTGCGATCTCGTGCGTCGCTCGTCCGGCATCATTGGATGCGCTGGTCGCCAGACAGGCCCAGCATCGTGGCGAGGGCGCTGCCTGCTTCGCCTACAAATGGCCGCGCCCGGTCCAGTCCGAAAGCTCGGATTCCTCGTGCAAGAATACTTTTGTCTTCGACCTCAGTACAATGGCGGCATCCCCCGACGACTCGATCATGCGGGTGAATGAGCCCAAAGGCGAGACCGTGGATGAGGAATGGGATGTTGAGCAGCGCGATCCGGTGCAGAGCCGACGCTCGGGCATTCTCAACGTCGTCGTGTCGGGACTGGCGCTGTTTAGCGATGGCTACAACGCCGAGATCAGTGCGTTCCCATCTTTCCCGAGGCGGGGCCGGATGCTAATGGGGCGATAGTTGGGTACATGGAGCCTGTGTTAGCCGTGCTGTCAGTACATTCAATCCACCGCTCGGGTGTTTGACCCAGGCTCGGTCCGACCGGTCGCTAACCAGTCACGGAGACACAGATACAAAGATGGCATGTCCAGCACGATCACGTCGCGCCTGTCCAACTCCTATCTCATTGGCGAGATCTTCGGGATGCTGTTTTTCGGTGCGCTCATCGATCGCGTGGGCCGTCGCGCCGGCGTGGTGGCTGCTACCGCCATCTTGATTCTGGGTGTGGTGCTGGCAACCGCGGCTCATGGCACCTCGCAGCTGGGGTATGTCCGTCCGGGTCCCCCCCATGGAGCGGGAGCTGACTCTCTGAGCCTAGGATGTTTTGGATGATGATCGTGGCCCGCGGCATAGCCGGCTTTGGTGCCGGCGGCGAGTATCCGGTGTGTGCCACGAGTGCTACGGAGGCCGCCGATGAGACACCTCAACTGCGCAAACGGCGCGGATTTCTGGTCGCCGCGACCACCGATTTTGCCGTGGATCTGGTACATGAGTCTTTTCGAGGAGTCCCGGCGTGGTAGAAATGGCTAACAGTCACGCAGGGCTTCGTCGTAGCGGGGTTGGTAGCGTTGATTGTGCTTGCCTGTTACCACCAGGAAAATTCGGACGGGGTCTGGCGGATCACCTTTGGACTCGGGATGGTGGTAAGCTTGGATCCCGGGAGCTCGCGACCCCCAGCGCACTAACAGGGACAGTTACCCATCTCGGTGTGTTTCTTTCGTCTACGGATGATCAACTCGACTCAGTATCGGAAACATGCGATGAAATCCCAGTACCCGTACTGGTTGGTCCTCAAGCGGTATTGGAAGCCTATGCTGGGAACCTGTACGTACGCCCTCCTCATATATCCCGTTTCCGGAACTAACCCTCAGGAACGGCAGCGCTCGCCTGGTTTTGCTATGACTTTGTGACGTATCCGTTTGGCATATTTTCGTCGACCATTATCTCGCAATTGGCAACGGATAACAGCACTGTGCAAAACATTGGATATGGGGTCAGTACACTCGGTGTGCCGGGATCAGGCAGGGAGACGCTAACAACCGAGTTTAACAGACTGTCATCAATTGCTTTTACCTCCCCGGCTGTTTAATCGGAGGTCTTCTCATGGATCGCATTGGCCGCAAGCAGACCATGACCCTCGGCTTTATGCTGTGGGCAGTGTGGGGGTTTATCCTGGGAGGCGCTCTCAAACCCATCCAGAGCGTGTTTCCTCTCTTTGTGGTCATGTACGGCATCTTCAATGCTCTTGGAGAAATGGGACCCGGCGTCTCCACCTTTTTGTGTGCCGCCGAGTCGTTCCCAACACCCCTCCGTGGCCATTTTCTGGGCTTTGCTGCGGCTTTCGGCAAAGCGGGCGCCTCGATTGGGACACAGGTCTTCACGCCGATCCAAGACTCCTTTGATTCTGTTCAGAAGGGCCAACAGGCGGTCTTTCTGATTGGATCCGCATTCACGGTGGTTGGTGGTCTCGTTGCATGGTTCCTCATTCCAGACATGTCCCGTGAGTTGGAGACAGAGGATGCCCGGTTCAAGGCATATTTAGAAGAGCATGGGTATGATATCAGCATGTATGGAGAGGCCTTGGTGGTCAACGAAAAGAGCTGATCTAGAACGCCTTTCTTGGCCGTCATTACTGGATGGGAGAAGCCCTTCCCTGAAGCAGACACCAGAGGAAACGGTTTCTGGTTGATATACAACACTAGAGGATCCGAAAGGGCAGTTTAATTTGAATCAAAATGGTGTAAGAAATCTCACGTTATCATGTGTGAAGCAGAAATCGGCAAGGCGCTTGAATGCCGAATATATAATTTGGAAATGGAACAATCATTGTCCCCTACCTCGTTTCAAGGGCTAATTTTCAAAGGCTAGACCGTTCCGCCGGTTACTAGTAGCATTCATTTGAATTGATCTCTCATAATCGCCCAGCTCGTCTTCACAAATAGTAATTATTGAACCGGATATCCTCAAGTGTCGGAGGTAGTTATGTTTATGACGTCCTGCACGGCGTGTGGACTTTAAACGTGATTGGAAAACTTCGCACAGACAAAATAGCACATGAAATATGAGGAGGATCCGGAGACTGTGTTTTTTTAGCGCTACTGGAATTTCCCGCTCCTATTGTGGACAGGGGGGCTTTAGGCTAATATGACAACAATGCCTTGAAGTGACGGACAGTTTCTCGTCGGGTATTTGATATTCTCGGCACCTTTAGCGGACCGAAATGAGACTATTCCTCTTCCGCAACGACACATATCACCGTTATTTAGTTATGTTCTGTCTTTTAATGTACTTTTCCATAACAAGACGACATAAATCGATGTCCTCAAGTGTTGGGACCCTTAATATTGTCCATAAATTGAATAGTCGAAGCAATGGGTCCAATAGAAAGGCCTAGGAAGATTCTAGAGCATATCTTTCAAGGCATTCCGATCTTTACTAGAAAGTTATCATGACAAGTAGATGCCCATAGAACGAGAAATCAGTTGGAGAAGTGGAGACTCTATCTTCATAATCATGGCCTGTGTCTTTTTAGATAACTAATAACCCGAACAACATGTCCGACGCTTGTGGTTTCTACTTACCCCGCTCAAGTTCCCTCCATGCTACCGTCGATCACTGCCGTCCGGAGTCAAGGGCGATTAGCCGAGCTGGAAAGATGCAACAAAGCTACAGAATTACGATTACTACGGTTGCTTCGCCCAGGAACACTAGTGGTCAAAAACAATGGAGGTCTTTCGGGAAAATTAATGTACTTCGGAAAAAAATGAAAACACTTTATTCAGGCTATTACCGCGTTTCATACTGACAAAAGATTATAAAGGTCCTCCGTGGGCAAGACTGACCGTTTAAGTCTTGGAGATCAATTTAGAGTGACACACCTTACATAGATTGCTCTCCGTTATTATTTGCGATGACCATGGCAGTCATTTCTCGATTACCTCTTTTGCTGATATCACTTGCAATCTTTCAGTTGGTTAGTCAGGCACAAGAGATTCAAGGCAAATGGGCATCTGGAACACAGGTGGACGTCAAATATCATAGTGCCCCACATGCGTCCGAAAGAGAACAGGCGTCCGAAAGAGAACAGGCGTCCGAAAGAGATACATTCTTGGACAGTTTGCTTTCGAACCTCACAGTTCCAGAGCTTGGTCAGTCTGCTTACCTGCGGATTGCCCCATTCCAAACGAGACTAAAATATCTTGAAAGCCTTGCAAATGCATCTCATGTTCGCCGACAATATTATTGGACCGAATTCGGATAATGCCCTATATGGTAAATTACTATTTCTCTGAAAGATACAAGTTTTAACGTTTTATCGTAGATAAGGCTCTCCAACCGGCGCCCGGTGCACCCATTGGAATCATTCATGATTGGTATCCAACGAGCAAATCTCAGTATAACGAGCTACAAAAGTTGAATGCGGAGCGCTCTAGGGTCAATATACCGTTCATTCAATCAGGGGAATGTCTCCATGGTGTGGGGTCATTCAAGCAGTCCATGTTTCCACAGTCTATCGGTATGTCAGCATCTTTTGACACCAACCTTGTGCATCGAGTTGGTAGAGCCATTGGCACAGAAGCTAGCTCAATTGGAATTCACGCATGCTTTTCCCCTGTGCTTGATCTAGCAAAAGATCCTCGATGGGGTCGCGTTCAAGGTAAATTGCTTAGTTACCGAGACCGCAACTCTTATTAACTAATGTAACCTCAGAGGATTGGGGAGAAGATATGGTCTTGACAGCCCATATGGGAGTGGCATACGCGTCAGGTCTGTCTAAAAATGGCAGTTGGTCGGATCACGATGCAGTGGTGCCAGTCATGAAGGTTTGGGGCAATATGTGCACTATGCAATCGGCTTTCGACACTAATTGTATTTTTATTTAGCATTTTGCTGCCCATGGGAGCCCACAAGGGGGCCATAATGCCGCACCGTTCATGGGATACGGCACTCGGGAAGTACTCCAAGAGATGCTTGTTCCATTCAAAGCTGCAGTCGAGCTTGGAGGTGTCAAGGGCGTAATGATGTAAGTTCGCTACCTGCCACACTGGTTGTGTCTGTCTTGTCCCTCTAAGCCATGTATAGGGCTTATAGCGAATTTGATGATGTGCCCTCTTCGGTGAACCCTTTACTATACGAGGCATTGGCAGACTGGGGGTTTGATGGTTTGTTTCTGGCTTACGTAGAGTAATTGATCTGAACATTGACCTTGTATTCAGGTTATGTAACTGCTGATGATGGCGGTAAGAGTCACAGATAATGAAGCGAAGAAGAGGGCTTGAAGCTTACCTCTTCTAGGACTTTCCGAGCTGTTTTATACCCATCGAGTCACAAGCTCGGTGGCAGATACAATTGCACAGTGGCACAATGCCGGGGGCATGGTGCAGTATTACGATTTTCCTTTACAGGAATATGTGGATGTACGGTAGTATAACGCTTGATGTAAGCTGTTACTGACAGATTGTCTAGGCTACTGTCAACCTGATAGAGAATGGAACGCTGACCATAACAACCTTGCGGTCGTTGGTTCGACGTATACTCTCAGTGAAATACGACTTGGGGCTTTTTCACAATCCTTTTATCCCTGAAGAAGTTGATTCACATGCCATTACAGCATCTCACGTCCCACTTACTTTGGAAGCAGCACAAAAGAGTATTGTTCTGTTGGAGAACCGCAATTCTACACTACCAATTAATCCGCTGCAACAAGACATTAGACGAATTGCCTTGATTGGTCCTTTCAGTGATATATTCAACTACGGTGATTACTCTGGGCAATGGGGAGGATATCCCGTCAAAAACGCCAGTACCATACGCCAGGGCATTCTTCATCATCTTTCCAACAGATTTCCTCAGACTGACCTCATTACCAGTTGGGGAGCAAACACATGGACATATAACGCACAGTACAATGTCCCGCCTTATTTGCTCTCTGCAAATGGCACATCAGGTGGTTTACTTGCAACGTACTATGCATCGCCTGACTTCGATGATGCAAGATTCCAAAAATTTGAAACACCAAGCCTGGACTGGGGTCTTTATCCGCCAGTGGGGCTACCGTCAAATAATTTCAGTGTGATCTGGGAGGGGATAGTTACAGTGCCTGTTGACAGCACTGTCGAAGGATGGTTTGGGGTTGCTGTCTACCCAAATACCACTGCAAAGCTTTACATAGATGGCAAACTGCTTGTCGAGGCTGAAGCGTCACTTTCAGGAAACATTCTATCCAACATCCCTGGGTTGTCATACACGTCGGTAAACAGCACGATTCCCCCTCCAGGTTCAGCACCATTCACATTTCGAAAGTCCGCCACGCATGATATTCGGCTGGAATACCAAGCGTGGAACTATGTCCAAAAGGTTGAAAACGTCAATTCCTTGAACGCGCAGGTGCTAATGTTCTGGAATCTGGTGGATCGAATTGATCCAGTTGAAAAGGTACGTGATTGCGAGCCAAGCCGTCATCAATACTACTAATATACTATTATTAATACTACAAAGGCTGTTGCGCTTGCCAAGACATCCGATGTCATTATTCTTGCTGTCGGTGCGAACTGGAACAGTGACGGCGAGTCTGGAGACCGAGCAACCCTTGAGTTGTCTCCAAACCAAAGTACATTTCTCCTTCTATCCCTGAACCTGAAAAGTGTTAATTGCAACTAACAATCTACAGCTGCCCTTACCAATGCAATTTTTGATCTGAAAAAACCTGTCATTCTTGTGCTACAGGGAGGTCGTCCGTTCGCTATTCCTGAATATTACAACAGGGCAGCAGCGGTTCTCAATACGGTTTGTTTCGTCTCAAGTCGGAGGCGATATATATATATATTTTCAGTACAGCTAACTGATCTGCAGTTCTTCCCCGGCCAGTCTGGTGGACAAGCTATCTCGGACGTCCTCTTCGGCACGATCAACCCCGGAGGCCGGGTCCCAATTAGTGTGCCATACAATGTTGGAACATTACCAGCATTTTATAAGTAGGTTTTTGGCTATACCTCATTCTTATAACTATTTCTAATTACCTGCTTGTCAAGCTATAAACCGTCGTTCCCGAGGGACTATACCGACATTCCATATCAGCCGATTGTGAGGGTGACTTTCATTTATATTGCTATAAATCTTCACTTGAAATCAAATGCTTATGTGATAATAAATTAGTATGCGTTTGGATACGGCTTGTCTTACACCGAATTTAAGGTGTCCAAGTTTCATGCCTTTGCAAACTCGACTACGAACGCACAACGTAAATCTCAGTTTGACCCACACTCAGTCATTACCTTTTCGGTGGAAATCACGAACAGTGGTAGCATGGCGGGAAGCTACACGGCACAGGTTTATCTCTTGGGCCGCGTTTCCTCGATCACCCGTCCAGTGAGGCAACTTGTTGCCTTTAGCCGTGCCTACCTCTCAGCAGGGGAAACGCGAACTGTGACTATGAGTTTGGATGTGTCACGATATTTGGTCATTCTTGATCGTCGATATGAATGGATTGTGGAGAGCGGAGATTATACATTCGCCCTCATGGAAAATGGCGGCAACCTTGCCAGCACAGAGATGAATATCACCCTAACCTGTACCTAAGCAGAGGACTGCAATGTTTGAATACTATCTGAACATGAAATCCAAGCTAATATATCATGTTGAGCCAACTTGGTCTCAGTGCAGTTGATAGCTATCAAACTGAAAACAGGGTCCTGTGAAGCTTCTAAAAAACATCGTTCTTCACAGTCGTGAGGTTGCTCAGCACGCTGCGTCGGGCGATTGGACCTGCGGCGACGAAACTGAGGCATAGAAGAAATGTAGCCCAAATCTTAGGAAGCAACTTTGTGAGGAGAAAATGTGTTAATAGAAATATATTGCCGGAATTTTATTGCGTAGAGTGTCTTTGCTGGAGATCAAGTCCCAGCTCAACTCTTACTGTATCAAACTACTCATACCTCAGATAAGATTCGGGGCTGTTAAATAGAGTGAGACGTTGCCAATGTTACTGTTGCACTCGTAGGAAGATCATCTCAATCTTTCAGTGTGATGGGTGAAAAATTTGCTAAAGACGCAGGTTATTCGTGGAGAAGCACGTCCTGCCCTACTGTACTGACAGCGACTGATTCGTCCGATATTTCGGCTTAGAGGTACCCCACATTCTTGGCTCTCTTGGCAGAAGCCACGGGACGAACGCCACTTCTGCAGCTCAACTCCAAGATCGGGATCATAATAACGCTGCCCAGTTTTCAGTATGGACTGAGTTTCTCAATATTCACATACTTGCTACATGTAAAAGAAACAACTCTAGACAGTGAGGTGAGACTGGCCATAGAAGGCAATATACAACACTCACTAAAAAGCCAAAACGGTGGAATCGCGCTCATTATGGGGTTGAGTGTAATAAAACATTTTAATAGGCCCATACTATCTAGATAAAGTAAGTCTCCGGGGTGATTTGGGCAATGAGGTCATATCATCTTGTGACGGGGAGACCAAAGTGAATCCGCCCTACCAGTAAAAGAAGTGTGGTGCCTTGATATCACGATTCATGAGAAAATAAAATGGTTCTGTCAGTGGCTGATTCACCGCTAGGCTAACCGTCATCGCGATGGGGATAACGAACCTACGAATGAAGACGCTGGAGAAGCGTGCGGTTATTCCCATCTGTTTGGAAACCTGATAAAAGGTTCTGACTGAACGTCTGGCTGAATATCTCCACTTCCCTATCTCGAGCTCATGCTATTTTCGATCGTTGCGCATTTCTATGGTGAGAGATTGGTTGTCCAAATGACTCATCCGTACCAGTTTCATGCGAAGGATGAATATTCTATGCTCCTGTTTACAACGTATCTTGCTAGTGATGTGGATCCGCAAGGTGTCACTAAGTTTTTCAAACGTAGCAGATAAGGTTATTGAACAGGTCCTCTCCGGGTACTTCACTTATTTTCATTATTTTCATTTACTAGATAGCGCAAAATGATTAACTCCACAGATCAATCAAAACCCTCCTGCTCCCCTGACTCGCTGGACAGCACCAACAATTCCTCTAGCCCAGCTGAAATGCCCAGGATCGGTTCCAATAGAGCCATTAGGGATCTCTCCAGTGACTGGATCATGCCAACAGCCGTCCTTGGTGCTGGACGCGCCGTACTTGGCAGTATTTTGATTGCGGTTAATCACCTCGATCCATTTCTTGCAGACAATTTCCGAGTCAATGAGCATGTTCACCTCCTGACTGTGAAAATATGATTGGGTATCGAGATTCCCATTGCCTAGATTAAGACGTTAGCTTCGTTGTGATTAAGCGGAGGATTTGACTTACCCTGTATAGCAACCTTCTCGTCGATAATCATCAACTTGATGTGACAACTGCGGCGCTTGAACTTGTTGTGAATCGGCTGGATCTGGTCTTTTCCAACGTAGTAAAAGATCCTCAGCCGAGACCTTTCTTCATCAGTGTCTAAACTGCTGTATAGTCGATTGGCAATCATCTCATTGGTTCCGTTTTGGAATGGGAGTAGCTCGCCCGCGTCGTTGTAACCGAGACACAAGTAGGCAGTAACCGTAACACCGCGTCTGACAGCTTTTAGGAGCGGATCAAGCAGTGGCTCCGCATTCATATTTGGAGTTTGGATAAGAATTGAGTGCTGTGCATGGTTTATGGCAGAGAGGAATGCTGCGTTTTGGGGAACATGGACATGGCTGTGGTTTGGAGCTAAATGAGTTTATCAGCCGTCTACTCTTATTTTGAACCATCAAACTTATACTCACATCCATACGGTTCTCGGTTTACAAGAGCGATTGCAAATGGTTCCTGGGAGGGCATGACCACGTACGGGATCATTCGATCCACCTGGTCGCTGTCGGTTGCATTTCCCGTTGTGTCTGGTTGGATGGTGGTGTCTATTGACATGTGAGCAATTCCGTTGGTAATAGTTCAAGCTGAAAATACATACTGAGATGGCGGCTCACGGCCTGAGTAGCTGTCTCTTCACCTCGCGGTTCAACGCTGGCATTGACTCTCCGTGCCTCGCCGTCAAGGGTGGAATCGTAGTGAGGGGACTTTGTTGTATGTTCTTCAAGGGTCTCATTCTCGGTCCCAGTTGCATTCCCCTTTTCTTCATGCCATGGAAGCGGCGCAGATACGGCTGGGGACTCGAGCAGAGGTAGCGGAGGGTCGAGCGGCTTACCAAATGACAATAACGCAGTGTCGTAGAATGAATCAACGATAGGACCTTCTATATGAGCCAGCATCTCGAGATTGTCGTTGTCCTGAATGTTACTGCTTTGCAAGAGGGCGATGCGTCGGTCGATCACGGTAAACTTGGAGTGAAATGTTCCAAAGACAGGTCGGTGATAGTTGACCACTTGAAGATCGAGATTGGGGATCTCTTTTGACGGGGGAATGTTGACTTTGTCGCTAGTCCATTGCTCTTCCGTGACAGTGAGACGGTTCTCCCAGGCCTGCATCATTGGCATTGGTCAATAGTCACTCATTATTGAGTTTGTGACACACCTGACGAGGATCTCCCCGGTCGTAGAGCATTTTGACGACAACCTTCTTTCCCCTCTCTCCAGCGCGCCTTGATAGTTCCCGCAATGCGTTCGTCACCAGCGTCGATGCATCTGAGTGAACCCAAAAATTTGTCGCCAAAATCAATTCATGCTCGGCTCTTACGATACAATTCGCCAGATGACGAATCAAATCGGGCAATGGCGCGACAATAGTCAACGGGACGACTCCGGAGCTCCCCATCAATGGGGGGGAGACCACTCCCGCCATTGGGTTCTTATCCAAAGAACATAGCGTATCGTGGTAGATCTATTCGACTCCCTCATCAGATATTATTGCCGGTGAAACCGTCGAAGATCAGTTCTCACCTGCAGAAACAGGGGGCTTGGCTCTGCTGATCCCCACTTCCCACATTCCCGCGCTTTTTGAAGTTCATCTTTCTGCTCAAACTCCTTGACACCATCCGACTCTGACTTTTCGTGGCTATGATGGTGATGTCGCGAAAATAAGGATTCAAAGACTTCAGTCGGACATTGCGTCGTATCTTTCGCCAATTCCGAAGTCGTAGTTTGTGACTGCTGGCACTGTTGGTATACGCTCCAGGGAAGCATTTTGCAACGAATGCGACTGTAGTTAAGTGGATGAGGGAGAATTCACAGCAGATTAAGTAGGCTGTGCTATTGAGAGAGACAGGATTCTCACCCGCACGCATTCTCGCTCTCCATATATGAACCCGGGCCTCAACGAGGGGCTAGCTAATGACGTAGCGTGCGGATGGCGAGCTCCAAGATTTTAATTTTTTTAGCCAATGCGAGCGTGGAATGGATATGACAAACGGGAACTTTGGTGCCTAGAACGTGTGAGTGGTTGAATTGGACTTGGTGCTTCAGCCCTGTGGAGCCCCATGTCATCTGATCGCTCCACCATCGTTGCTTGTGTCTGTTGGTGCCTTGGCAGTCGTTTTTCCAAAATTAGATATTACGTAGTGTTCTTCGTTAGTTACCGCAATAATAAACATCCATCACTACGATCACGCAGACTCGACCGAGCTTCGATTATCTCCACCAGGGATAAGTGGTACACTCGAATGCATTGCGAGCGTAGACTAAGTGATTGGAAGAAAATAACATCATTAATGAGCTCAAGAAGCGAGGGCTGGACCACATGGTCTATTATCATGCTATAATTCAGAGTCTACCAAAAAATCGGGAATTGGGTCGCCCTTCAACCTTTGAATCTGCAAAAACTGCTGAATTCTGGGCTGTACCCGAGGGAAAGTTTGCTTTTCTTTGCCATCTTCAACTTTCATCTATATATCTCATTAAACTAATAAGTGTAGACTTTCTGCTCTGGCTTGAAACTATCTCTGCATTACAACAAGTATACCGAAATGAAGAAACTTAAAATCAGACAAGCCCGTCCACCTGTTACCTTTATCGCTGATGCAGCCATCGCGGGTGTAGTAGCCGGATTTGTAGTAGTCGGATTTGGGTCTGACCCGAGCGATGGCGACGAAGCAGCGACCGAGGTGGTACTAGATAACGGAGTCAAAGTCGGAATCGGTGCCACATCAGGAGTAGTCTGCGTGACCGCTGACGTGGTGGTAGATTCCGCGGTGGTGGATTCCGTGGCAGGGATTTCACTGGTAGTAGTTTGTGGCTCTGGCTGCGCCATCGAAGTGGTCGTTGGCCCGGGCACCAGACCTCCTTGCAGCGGAGGAACCGCATACGGAGGATCGAATAGCCCAAACCCACCACACGCATTACACGGCAAAGCCCAAGATTTGACACGATCAGGGGCCACGAGGATAGGATCACACCTGCCGTCAGGTGCCGCCGTTGCGATCACCGAGGCAGCCTCCGTTTGAGGGCAGTCGGTACCCAGATCGCTCAGAGTGAGCTGTCGTGTGACTGACCCGTCAGGATCCATGGTTGATACTTGGTCCAAGTCGAGAGGGAATACTACACTGGTGCCGGAAGGCCCAGCGCGACCAGCAGTGTTGTAACCAAAGATGGTGTTAACGACCATGTACACTGACGGTGAGGTGCTGCATGTAGATATGCATATTAGCCCAAGGGCACTAACGAAAGGAAAAAGGATATGATGATGAAAGCCCTTACAATGTGTAATCGAGGTGTGTGTCAACATAAGTGGACGGGTACGTGTATGGCTCGTTCGTTGGCCAATAGAATAAGTTGACCGTGCCAGCGGAGCTTCGAAGACAGCGTTAGCAACACAGATCACAACACTGCTGACTCTTGATGGGAACAGGAAACTTACATGCTGCAATATGTCGGACATGGGTTTGGGGGAGGAGGGGGTGGTGTGATGGTCGTTGGCACAATAGTAGTGGTGGTCAGAGTAGTATATGAGGTTGTAAAAACCGTTGGTATGGATGTTTCGATGGTCGTCGGCACATAAGTGATGGTGATTATGGTACTTGGTGAGATTGTTGAAACCGTTGGTATTGATATTGTAATATTCTCAGGTGGAGACACACAATTGGTAGTAGTGCTGGCGGTTATGCTTTCAGTAGTAGAACAGGGGGTGGATGTGGGCGAAAGGGTTGTCTGCTCAGTAGAATAACAATGGGTGGACGTGGGCGAGAGGATTGTCTGCTCAGGAGTACAGGTAGTCGTACGGCTGCTTGCCGTATTGTAGAACGGATAGTGTGGATTGTGAACAACTTCATTGTCTCAGCCGTTGTGCCCAAGGATGCTCACTTCGGATCGACCACATACCAGGACCATAGAATGCCTTTGCTCCGACGACTAGCAGCCCGAGCGCAGTCCATATTTTAAAAGCTGGCAACATAGCTACAGCTCTTGCAAAAACAGGAGCTAGAGCAAGTGAGACGCTGGCAGATGTGCAATGCGGATGTTGTTGTTAGGCAATCAGGAACAGAAAATCAAAAAGCAATTGCTGCTCAAAAGGGTTGAATGTCAACAGCAGAAGAAGAGACAGCGTGAACAATAATAATATACGCCTTGTGGCAACAGATCTCGGTCCTTCGCGTCAATGAGGTATTACCTCCCGATGTGATCATCGTGGAAAAGCCGGGAGCGTGGTTACTGAGAAGGGCAATGATAGGTAACAGCCTAGCCAGGAATAGTAAAAGCATTGAGGAGCATTGCCCCTTAGATCTGCGTCACGTCAGAGGGCGGCTCCTGATTAGATAGAACTTGCAGTGGAGCAGGTTTTTGCCGGCGGCCAGCCTGTTTGCTGCGCTGTCTGTGCGGCCGGGGAGTTCCTAACACGTTAGGATCGTCCATTGCCCCTGAGCTCTGAATGACAACGCGACCGTGATTTAGACGGCGATCTCGTTGAATCAATCGCCATGTGCCGTGGCTCTGTCGCCCGACCGACACGCTAGAGACTACACAATGATGTAGCTCGTCTAGCGTTTTAGTGTGCATTTTTCGCTCGTTTTGATTTAGAAAAAATAACCGGGAAGGTTCTGGTCGCTACATCAGACACATCCTTACACATGGATTGACACTCCCATTATTGCTGCACCACACGCCCTCTTTCTGATGCTTTTTCTCAGTTCCTCAAAATGCATGCTGTCATCATTACGGTAGTGTTGGTTTCAACGTTCTCCTGGATGCTTGAATGTTCGGCATCTTCCATTGCTAGACGTTCCTCATCGGCTGTGGTTATCTCTCCCAGCGAATACTTGTAACTGCCCAGAGCAAAACTCTTGAATTGGCGGTGTGTCATCTGCTGATATAGCATCTAGTGAAGGCAATGACGGACCATGGAGCAGCTTTTATCTTCGAGTTGGAACCCCAGAACAAGACGTCCGAGTGCTTGTATCTACGGCCGCTTCAGAGTCAATGGTCGTGTTGTCAAGTTACGGTTGTTCGACATCTGTTTTCACGAAAGTGCCACAGGATTGCGCCGTCTCTAGGGGTAACCTGTTCAATGCAAATCAGTCTTCCAGCTGGCACGGACTAGGCCTTTATGGAATCAACCAGGACGGTGTTGGTCTCGAGGCCAACCTTGGATATTACCAAAGAACATCATTTGCTCTAGATAGTCTGGGGATTAGTCTCACTGGGCCGAGGCTCGAAAGTCAGACCATCGGCGGCATCGCAAGTCCAGAGCCCTTCTATCTGTAAAGATGACCTTGAAGCCTCCTTCTATGAAACTTTACTAATTCAAGACACATATAGTGGGATATTTGGCCTTAGCCCCCAGCCACTCAACCTCAGCTCCCTAGGAAACTTTTCGTCGCCGTCATTCGTCACAAGCCTCAAAAGCCAGGGCGTTATCCCAAGCCTAAGTTGGAGTTATACAGCTGGCGCCAAGTACCGTTAGTTTGTTCCCCAGATGGAATCTTCAAGATGGGTTTCACGTCTCATCTCATATTCTTTCCAACATAGGTCTCAAACAAGTCTATGGCCAGCTCATATTCTCCGGCTATGACACATCCCGTTTCACGATGAATTCCGTGTCGTTCACCATCGCAGGCGACATCACCCGCGATCTTGTCGTTTATCTCCAGTCCATAAGCTACAGCGGATCAAGCTCGGCCACCTTACTTTCCGAACCCATTTTGATCTTCATTGATTCGACCGATCCGAATCTCTGGCTCCCAGATAGTGTGTGTGATGCTTTCGAAAAGGCGTTTGGGCTTGTGCTCGATAGCGAGACTGGCCTATACTTGGTGAATGACACTCACAACACCGAACTACTGAACTCAGATGCGCAGGTGACCTTTCGGCTATCTGATGTGAGCTCCGGCGGAGATGCCGTGACAATCGTTCTTCCATACAACGCTTTTTCCCTTACTGCACAGCCTCCTTTAGTCAATAGCAGCAGCTATTATTTTCCGCTGAAACGCGCAGCCAATTCTACTCAGTATACACTGGGCCGGACATTTTTGCAAGAAGCGTGAGTCGGAAGCCCAGGATATGACCGCTTATACTGATCTCTTTGGGTTTAATTCATAGTTATCTCTCTGTCGATTACGACCGCGGCGTCTTCAACGTGTCGGCATGCGCATGGAATGAAGGTGCTGAGCAAAATATCGTCACAATCACACCCAAGGATTCCGACTCGTCCACTTGCTCTGGAAGCAGCTGTTCGTCTAGTGCTGGTAGCTCAGAAGGTTCCTCACCACTCACCCGCGGCGC
The DNA here is from genome assembly GCF_964197705.1 of Penicillium psychrofluorescens. Lineage (NCBI taxonomy): Eukaryota > Fungi > Ascomycota > Eurotiomycetes > Eurotiales > Aspergillaceae > Penicillium > Penicillium psychrofluorescens. Next base: position 4,399,323 of record NC_133441.1, read on the forward strand.
CGTAGCTGGTATCTCGATTGCTGCATTGGTTGGGGTCGTCATTCTCGCTGCAGTTCTCTTCTTTTTCATTCGCCGCCAACGCCAGAAGGCCGCATACAAAGCGACACCGCCCGAGCCCGACGTGTCCGTCCTCTCCGGCCCAGTACACAATGCCGTCCCTCCCAACCCACCACATACCGACCAGGGCCCTCCACAGGCAAGATTTTGGTCTCCAGATGCGGTCCTAGGCGGTGTCAGCGAGAGTAATAATGGCGAGAGTAGTGGCGACGGTTTTAACAGTGAGAATAGTGCCAGCAAGCACGGTATGGAATTAGATGGCCAAGATATACAGACCAAGCCGGTCTACCACGAGCTACCAGGGAGTGAAGTCTGGAGGACAGGGCCAGACCCGGCCTCCGTGGTGCGGCGGGTGCGCACTCTTTATACTTGATACCTCACATCCCAAAATCATCTTGACTCTGCCGTATGGATCGTCGACCGATTGGAGCACAGCCCCCCTATCAGCCGTCCCTATCGGCAAGGATTTCTGTATGATCATGACCGCGGCTGTTGAGACTAGGACCCCGACACTGTCTACTAGCGCTGAATCGGAGTCAGCAAGCAGTGGGAATTTACAATCTCAACCTACCGCGATCTCAACAAATATAAGTCAGTATTTACTGGTACTACTTGGGTCGAATCATTGCATAAACCCCTATTTGGTGGTATCTAACCTCCACGCTTAGTACAATGATGACGTCTCAAAATATTAGTTGAAAGAATTTATTTCAGAAGGCTCCTTTAAACATTCGGTGCCAGCTCTCTTGCAAGCCGACTTTGCTGTGTAGTGAACCCAGCTAGGCAGCATGTTAACACCGTCAAGCGCACAGTCTTCGTCGAAGGCCGACAGCCGACGGCCCTATCCCTGGGAATCTACTACCTGTTTTCCGGTAACTCGACTAGACTGCATGGATAATTTATCGGCAAAAAAGGCCCCAGTAATAGTAGTGAAGTGCTAATATTGTAATACTAGAGCTCCTCTGTCCCGTTGAGACCCGATTTGCTATACAAAACAGGTGGAGCGGCGGGTATCCGCTGAACCGCAAGACTCTTAGTGGTAAATTACCACATGTCAGGTCTACAATATCTTCTAACCCAGGGAATACCAACATCCAGCTGCTAGTGTCACAAGGGAAAAATAGACTAGAGAGCTCTCCTTAGCGTTTCGGAGCCGCTCTTTGTCCACAATCATGAATTTGGGGTCAAATTCTAACGGAAGGTTGCGTATTAGATATGCTGTGCTCGGCATGGGTGGGTCAAGAGACCTGGATAAAGATGCCCAGTCGTTACGAATTGATTTCAAGATTTTTAAAGGAGTGCGAAAGCCTCCAATCCACAAATGGTCCAACGTGAGATGACTACTGGAATTAATTATAAGTTGCATATCTGGGTTGCCATTCCCACCCGAGGCACGCACATGCAACTCTGTGCGCTCGTAGATTCAAATCTAGGTTCAGCTATATGTCTTTGAATGAAGGGGCAACACCAGATAGTATCCGTTGAAGCGATCCTGCGACAGCATGGGCAAAGTGTTGCCAACCTTGACCATTGGAAAGTATTCGAATGGCTTCTTTCAACACACGGTGACCGCTTTTATTGCCATTCAAGAAGCCTATGCCGGCAACATGAGGTCTTCTATTATCACCAGTATTCACCCATTGCATCCAGACAGTCTCATCGATGCCCTCGTCATCAATCTTCAGCGGTAACCACGAACTATCTGAGTCGGTTGGGCTCTCGAAAATACTTCCATAGTACCAAATGTACAGAGTCACGAGGAGCACATAAAGTGGATCACATGCCTCGAGCCGTCGTTGATTCCGAATTCTGCGAAACACTTGTGCTGCAAATGTCAATGTTCTTCGGGACATCGGAGGATTGCATCGTAGTCGTTTCTTCAAACTCTCCAGGCTGGCTTCTGTATCCCTTTTGGATGCCATCCATCCGGAAGAAACATACAACAGTGTATAGGGAATATGGTCTAGAATCCTAGATATAGAGTAAATCTTTTTCATAGCAGAGAAAATTCCAGACGAGGCAGAAATTTCATCAGGTGCCAGTCGATATTCGAGGAGCTTTCCAGCGACATTTGATATTGCCAGGTCCGCAAGCATCTTAGTCTGGTCCGAATGAGCAGCGCACAAAGCAGCAATGTCAGCCCCCGGCTCATTAACAGAACCATCTGTAAGCCCTGGCTTTAGAATTTGTGAAAGACTCCGCTCTTTTGCAAATATCGAAATCATGGTGAACAAGGATGCTGAGCTACCTAATGATGACGTGGGTTCTTTGTCCGAATTATTGGCACTTAGAATATCTAGGACGCTAGGCGAATGGGGTGGCACTGCTCGTGTTGATTGGAACATTTTCAGGCGGCTGGTGATATTCCAAGATACTTACAAAGATCTGCTTGTATCAAATTTGGTATTTCAAGGGGATCAGAGTTTTGCCAGAGCTCATCATCGCATGGTAGACAGGCATGTAGCTCGGAAACGGAGATCAAAGGAGCGAGATCGAAGAAAGTCCAATGCAAATATTCAATATCTTTTCCAGTGGTTGAATTAACACGTGAAATGGATCACATAGCAGGTACCAGCAATCAACTTACACCAAGTAAAATAGATCACTCTAGCCCAAGATTCGCGCGCCACCCAGTCAAACGAGCTTTTGCTGACTAAATCGGTTTGCTGAGGAGCCCACCCACGATACAGAATAGACTGTGTCATAAATGGACGGCACATAGTCACGAGAAGACTGCGCAAATACTGTGCTTGAGCCAAGGTATGTTGCCTTCCACAGAAGGACAAAGCAAATGTACACAAAATTGTTGCTTGAACCAACTGAAGATCATGTTTAGGAGGGCAATCCAGATTGATCTGTAAGATATATCAGCTTTCAATTGTTCTCTGCGGCGGAATAAAGCACTAGATGATAACTATGACGATAATGTTAATTGAAACCCACATTCTTAAGCAAAGAGCGCCGTAGGGTCTCCAAAAGGGCAAGGCCACATTGGCCACGAGACGTGACCCTGGAGTATTGGGAGCCTATTGCTGCAACGGCGAAAACCAGACAAGGAGACCTCTGTTGATGTTGGAAGGTGGCTTGATGCAGAAGAGGGAAGCTTGAATGAAAAAATTGAAAATAAAGCTGCACAAAGGCATTTATGATTTCGCGCCGTGGAAAATTGACTTTATTTTCACAACTAGAGGCCTGAACGGACTTGTGATAAAGCCTCAAAAGCTCCTCATAGTCCGATTCGGAAACTTCTAGTACGTGGCAATAGTCGTCTGAAACTATTAGATTGGTATCGTCTGGGGAGAAGTGAGGAAAGCCAGGGAAGAACGGTTCTGCTTGGTTATTCTGATTCCTCATAGGCGTAGCACGATTCCTTTGCCTATGGGATTCATCCGAAAGACTCTCCGGTGTACTTATAGTGCCTCTATGCTTCATATGCTGGGGCACCGATGCAGTTGGATCGTCGGCGCAGACGCCTGTAGGATCCTCAAAAGGGAGAGAAGTGTGGTCACAGTAGAACATCACATCACTGGTACTGGTAGGGTCGATCTCGAAGGGCGAGGCAAATGGGAATGCAAAATCTTGCGGTATCCAGGGGAACTCATGTTGAAATAGTAGATCAGTTCCACTGACGATGGCCGCGCTTTCACCATGTTCGCTTGGATGTGATAAATGGAGGTGGCTTGGTCCATCGCCCCTCTCGATCTGCGAGGCGTCTAGATACCCATCTTGGGGACCAAGTGCGCTGCTCTCGGGCATTTCAGTTGAAGGGTTTGAAAAATGACAGGGTAGGCCTCGCTGATTGCAGCGGTCGCATGGCACTGTTCCCTTGCAACGTTGCTTTGACCGGGTACATTCACTGCAAGCTTTAAGAGCCCGTCTGCTCATGCCGTCGTATTGGTGCCCATGCGTCACTTCATGTCGCTTCAGAGTGTCCCTATCAGCATGAAATCAGCAAAATACTGGGAAATGGAGACCCTGGCCCTCGCACTGTCTTGAAAAGGAATTAACGCAGCGGTGACATGTAAAAGGCTTCATTTGGAGGTGACGGCGAACATGGCGGTTGAGATGCTCCCTTCGTTGGAACGTAATTCCACAGTGATCACATCCGAAGAGGAGTTGTTGAGGCGAAACTGATTGCATCGTCATTGACTTTGGACGGCTGATTAGGTGATCAGAAATTATACATGGACCTGAGAGGACTGAGTAGATTCTATGGGTTGTGAAGCTGAGATAGGATGTAGTACTGAAAAGCTAACTTCGGTTTGACGTAGCTCAATACCACTTAAAAGCACCCGAAAACTCGGAAATCCGGATAACTAACTAACGTAATTCCCAAGCGAGCGCCGCACCCAAGCGAGCGCCGCACTAAATCGCGGTCGCGCCCCAACGCGTCAACTTCATCATTTCAACTACCCACCATGCCCCCTATTCGCAATAAAAATTCCCAAAATTCTGTCAATCGAGAGGGTAGAATCCAGCTTGCAATCAAAGCTTTACAGAATAACGAAATTCCCTCTATTCGCGAAGCTACGCGCGTATTTGACATACCTGATCGAACCCTACGTCGTCGATTCGAAGGCGTACAATTTCGCAAAGATACGCGCGCAAATAGTCATAAATTGACTCTTGAAGAAGAGCAATCGCTCCTACAATGGATTCTATCTATGGATTCGCGCGGATCTGCCCCTAGACCATTAATGGTAGGGGAAATGGCCAATATTCTATTACGGGAGCGCTGCAATCAGACTATTAGTAAGAATTAGGTCACCAACTATGTTAAGCGCTACCCAGAGCTGAAATCGCGCTTTTCTCGTCGATACGATTACAAAAGGGCATTATGCGAAGATCCGCGCATTATTATGCCTTGGTTTGAGCGCGTACAACGCGCAATCGACGAAAACGGTATTCAACCTAAGGATATCTACAATTTCGACGAAACAGGCTTCGCAATAGGCCTAATTGCGACTACTAGGGTTATCACAAGAGCTGATTACTACGGTTGGAGGTCTATAAAACAGCCAGGGAATCGCGAATGGGTTATATCAATTGAATGTGTGAATGCAATAGGATTTGCACTCCCTATAACTATCATCTTCAAAGCTAGAACCTACTACTATAAGGCTTAGTATGATGACCTACCTAGCAATTGGAGAATCGAAATTAGCAATAATGGTTAGACTATAGACCAAATTAGGCTTCGATGGCTACAAAAACAATTTATCCCTATGAATACTAGTCGTATGAAGGGTAAATATCGACTACTTATTATAGATGGCCATAGTAGTCATTTAGCGGCTGATTTTGATAAATTATGCGCCTAAAACGACATTATTCCAATTTGTATGCCTATACATTCGTCGCATCTATTATAGCCTTTAGATATAGGCTGTTTTGCCCCCCTAAAGCGCGCATATAGGGGGCTGATTGAGGCTAAAGCGCGATGCAATATTAACCATATCGACAAGCTTAATTTCCTTAAAGCATTCCCATAGGCTCACATAGAAGCATTTAAATCATCAACTATCTAAAGCGCTTTCGAAGCAGCTGGTTTAGTACCATATGATCTAGATAAGGTCATTTCAAAGCTTGATGTTCAACTTCGGACACCTACCCCCCTAGGTAGTCGACTAGGCAGTCGATCAAGCATATGGAGCCTAAAAACGCCAGCAAATTCTAAATAGTTGGATCGATAAGCTTCATTAATCAAAGGCCTGATTACCCGCCAAATTCAAAGTGATCTAAGCCCTATATAGAGGCAAATTGATCAGATCATCAAAGCGACCCAATTTTCGATGCATAGTGCAGCAATTCTTCGCGAGCAAGTCTATGATTTAAGTGCTGCGAATGAGAAAAAAATCAAAAAGCGCCAGAAATCTAAAAAGCGCATTGCCTAATCAGAGGGATTCCTAGATACTGAGGGTAGGGAGGCATTTAATAGTCTAAACCAGGCTAATGAATGCCAAAATGCCCCCCCCCCCGCGGAAGCAGATGCATTAGCTTCCCGGCCAATCAGGCGCGCCCCCCCACGATGCAGCGACTGTAATCGAGTTGGGCATAGAAGAACGCATTCCCCTGATAGGTCTAATAGGTAGAAATTTGAAATTAATGGCGTTGGTGGTATAATAAATCGATTTGAAATATCCGTAGTTGGTTTAGTGCGGCGCTCGCTTGGGAATTACGTTAACGTAATTCACTAGCGAGCCGGCCACCCAAGCGAGCCGGCCACCCCAAAACACCATAGTGAACGCAATAAATTACAACTCGACATCTCAACAACAATAAGTTAATATTAGATTCCACTATATCCTAGTGCTATTTAGATCGTGTCTAGCCTATTTCTAAAAGGTTTAAAGGATTTACGATGAGTTGCAATTCAGATATATATATTTGGCCTACGGTCGCAATCCTTTTGGGTAACGTAGTAAAATCATTTTTTGATTTCGAGTTAAATTTGTCTAAGCTATTTGATATCCTTAGAAATAACACCATACAAACAATCAAATAAAATTAACTTGTAGTTGTTGAAATATCGAGTTATAAAAATAATACATTTATTATGGTGTTTCGGGGTGGCCGGCTCGCTTGGGTGGCCGGCTCGCTAGTGAATTACGTTATTCTAACTGGGGCTGACAAAGCGATGTTGGACCCAAGATCACGTGAGCACTGTGAGGGCAGTGCTCCAACATGAACTAGTAGTTAGTCGGGCTCCCCCCACCCCCACTTCCTCGCGCGGCGGCCCTCTAATCCCATAGTTACACACACAAAAGCGCTGAGGAAAGTTCCTCATAGACACTTTGGATACATTCGGCCTTGGATGATAACCATGTCTTTCCGAAAATTCAGCAAAGGATGCGGTGAATGCCGAGCAAGAAAAATCAAAGTAGGTCCTCGCATATGTGACGTCGCTCATACTCTCCTTGTACTTAGATGGCAATAGTGTGACCTTCAACAACCCCAGTGTGCTCGTTGTCTTAAAGCAGCCCGAAGTTGTCCAGGATACCGGGACCTAAATGCACTTCAGTTCCGGAATGAAACCCAATCGGTAACCCAACATGCAAAAGCTGGTGCTCACGTAGCCCCGTCTACATCTCGAAGAACCCAAAAGTCACTCATCGACGAGTCATTAAGAAATCATCTCACTAGACAAGCGAGTGAGAATCGGAGGGCTTTGTTCTTATTGCCAATTGATTCGCTTGTCATCGATGCCGAACATCAAGCCTCATGCTATTTTTTCAAAACTTACATTTGGGTTGGCACTCTGGCCTTAATCCACGGCTCATTTGATTACCGTGTCGATAGTGTGAAAGCCCCCTTGGGAGAAAGGGCCTTGTTAGCGGCTGCGACTGCTGTTGGAAAGGCCACGATTGGGAATATCAACAACATGAGCTCCTTGATACAATCAGCCAGATCTGACTATTCTGACTCGCTCCGGTTGACAAATGCCGCAATTTCGGATGTTCACCAGTGGAGTGAAGATTCTACGCTTGTTGCTATTTTTTTGCTGTCCATATTTGAGGTGAGTTCATTCTCGAGATTTGTATTGTCTTGAAGCTCACTGATTACACTAGGTCATCACTGGCCACGGACAGCAGTCAATTGAAAATTGGTTACAGCACATCAATGGCTGTGTTAGGCTATTGGAAATGCGCGGTGTGGATGGTTTGATCAATACTCCGTCTCTGACGACTTTTAGATCCTGGAGAGACCAAATTGTATTTCGTCCATGTCATTTTGGGTTGGACTATGTCTGACTTCACTTTTCTGCAGATTCTTGGTTGTATATACCGCCAAGTTCCCGTTCCTCCGACCATTGTCGGCTTATCAGGACGACTGGCAACAACCTTGTGCACTCCAATTGAGACCTCTTCAAGCCAGCTTACTATACTCATGGCCAGGTTAGCTGAGCTTCGCTATCAAATAGCAAGTGGCTTTCTTAGTGACGTCAAACTTATTCTGAGGGAGCTATCATTTATTCAAAAAGAGCTCTTAATCTGGCTCAAAAATGTCTCGCCGAGCTGCGCTTATCAGTCTTTTGTCAGATCTGACGCTTTCGACATGGGACCGGACACCAAGCTCCGCCCACATCGCGGTTTTTATCACAGATATCCGGATCTACAATCGGCTTTGGTGTGGAATAACTACCGTATCACTCAGATTTTGGTGTATGACATGATTATATCTCATCTGCGACCACTGGCAATGATGGAGGGGAATTCAAGCCACATCAAGGACGCACAGATCAAATGTTCCGGAATGCGTAATCAAATGCGCAAGCTTGCTGATGAAATCTGTTATAGTGCTCCTGATATCCTCGGTGTGCTTGACCAGGTTGCGTCCGAGTCAGAGCCTTCAACTGTAAAAAGTTCAGCTGGAGGCTTTATACTTCTGTTTCCACTTTCCTTTGCCGTGGTCGTTGACGACCACCCTTCCCCCCTTTCTGAGTGGGTTTTTGAATGCTTTCATATAATTGCACGTGTTATGGGAATACATCAAGCTCTTGTCCTTCAGCGATTTCTGCCCACCTTATGTGGACAGTACAGCTGGGCGGACAAATTCGATCCTTTTCAAGCTTGAGAAGATCAGTCTACCAGAATGTGAAGATCTAGATCGTTTAGGAGGTTATATCGTCCAACAGCCTGGCTATAAAGATACCAGGCAGAAATAGTACTGTAATCTTTGAATTCATATTTCACTGAGTATACTAATTTGCCCAGCTGGTACAACAGTAGTGTGAATCTACCATCATCAAAACGACCAGTTGCAGAACATGCGGTCGAGTTCCCCGCTGGACAGTATAGGCCAGGTGAGTAGTAGTTAGTGTCGGGATTCCAGCGTGGATCCATGGATAAAAGTATTGTACAGCACTAAACTGCTTTTGGTTTTTGACATTCTTGGCATTGTGCGCTCATTTCGCTTAATATGCGTTCTGTATCATGAAAGGGATAGTTAGATTATACACAGAATGCCAGACTTCTTCTATCTTGCGATTTTCGACCACATTGGGAAATTACTAATGTAATTCGTGGTGGATCACATACACCGCCTAGATTCGACAGTTAGTTAGATCGGCGGTTTAGCAGTTCAGCTGACTAACATCGGGAAGACTCTGGGTCTAGGGCGGAAGTTTCGGCCCCAGCTCGAGCTTATCTGGGGGAACACTAAACCCATTACAGTAAGTCCCGCGAACGAAGGCTTGAAGGGGTATAGACCTGTGGAATACCCAGTACACCACGTCCCAGGAAGGGGAGGAATATGGGAAGAATTACGTCTGGCCTCCACCTAAGCCTGAGATTGGCAATGCATGGCAGTTCTTGTTGGCCAGGTCTCGTTTTCCGCCCCGGATAAGAGTGTCGATCTTCCTGACGGACACATTATAAAGGAGCAGCTGCGATACTGGTTCCTAACGACGTAATAATATCACCATCAAGAATGTCCTCTGACTTTTCTCAACCTCCCAAACAAGAAGATCCGCTCAAACTCAATATGTCCATGGACTCTGATAGTGAGGGAGATGGCACGCCGATTGATGTCGTAACAGAAGAAGAAGCTGATTCGGCAATCATCTCGTTCATGGAAAACAATTCCGACATTCCAATAGCTCCCGCTAGTCGGGGAATCTCTTATCCTGTCGTTATTCCTCAGCGACGACCTGGAAACAAGCAACGAGGGTTTATGAAGGCTTATGCTCCGATATTATCCCAGTGTGGCATCAGCCAAGAACACTTCCACGAGTTTATTATCGCTTTAAACAAAGCAATCCAGGTCTCTAAATGGCTTGCTGCGGTACAAGTTGCCGCATTTGGTGCTTCTTTCGTCCCGAATCAAATTTCCATGGGTGCGACAGCGGCTGTGCAACTAGTATCAGCAGTTGCAGCAAGAGCACAAATTAGATGGAAGTAAGTCTAATTTGGGCACATTTCTCATATGCCATTTGTTTAATGCTTGACCAGAGTGAATACCTTTCTTGACCAGGCGAATCGAGAATTATTCTGTCCTCGCGGACTCTATTGTCTGATTGTGACATACAACCCTCTCCCACAGAAACAGCAAGAAGATATCAATACCACGATAGACGCATCATCTTCTAGTAGAGGGTCGACTGCATCACAGAGCAAATGGCCGCGAAAGGTCGCAAAAAACTTGCGCAATCCATTCTCAGTCTCTACCGAAGGGGAGCAGAATTTGCCATCAGAAGTTGCACCCCTAATATTTTCGGAGGAAGACGAGGACGTCCGCATGAAAAAAAAAGACAAGCCTTGGAACAAGTTGAACGAATACTTCGATAAACGCGCCCGGGCAAGATATGTAAGTCGCCCTTAACCTCTCAATAAGAAAGCTTCTAATAAAAAAAATCCTAACAGGCTGCTGAAAGTAATCATGACACCCTATCTGCAGCCCCAGAATCCAGATTCAAAAATCGGTTCCTCGATCCTAACCATCCAGCCAATAATGGAGGTCTTCTTGGTTTAGTATCGGGGGGGCACCTTACACGGGACCCAAAAAAGGGAATAGAAGATACTAAAAGTATGCTCCAACAGCAGGAAGCTTTTCTTCAGGAGCAACAGAATTACCAGCTAGAGCTACTCCATAGCCAGTTCCAAGCCATGGGCTACTCAGACCTACAGGCGCGCGAGACCATTGCACTCTACGAGCAACAGTTCCAGCTACAGCGAGAACAGTTGCAGACCCAAATTCAAGGGGCAGATATTATGCCTAGAAAGATATTGAAAAATGTTCTTTATCTCATGGTTGTAAACCTGCCAAATAAGGAGGAACTCGCAGCTGCTAAAATGGCGATGATGCCAGACGAGGAACATGATGGCAATCGAAGAAATCTAGTGGCCATGGTCAATGTACAATAATTGATTTCATTTAGCTGCATCTCAGCCTAGGGTTGCTGAATTTTACTACCCCTAGAGGAGGCCTACCCTAGAAGACTTTACAAATGATGTTCTTTGTTAGATGGCCCTGACAGGAGAATATGTCCCGACAATTTCCAACATCAAACCAATGATAAGTAGCAGCCGTACCGTTGAACATGGTCAACACCACGGCCATTTGCGGGCGGCGATTTCGCTTAATTAGTTAGAAACTTCAACTGGGGGAGGAATAAATAATAATAATAAGAAGTTATACTATAGCTTCACTTTCGTTTCCTACTTTAGACTCTCCAGATCATCATAGTCAAACACGCTCACGCGGCTGCTGTGGAGCTCTTGATTGGAAAGCAGCACAGCGTAGCATTTAGCAAAGTCAGTGGCCTTCATTGCGCCGGTTTTAGCTGCCGACTCGTCGACTTCGACACGCAGCGCTAGGTAGACTTCATTGAAACGGACGTTGGTCTTGTACTTGTCGCGACACGCCACATTGGCCAAGGAGAACAATGCACCCTGGGTGAGAGCGGGCGGGGCACGGGCCCCTAGATCTCCTTGAGAGCCTATGCAGAGAGTCCAGCTACTGCGCGGGTCGTTCTGATGGAGTAGGTACGGAATCGTTGCACGGTATGCCCCTAACTGTTGTTAGCCAACATCCTACCAATACGTGCCGGAGAACTTACAGAAGTTCGATTCGAAGTTGACAGTCCTGATCTGACGCAATCCCTCCATAATGATATCCTGTAACGGCGTGGCCGCATACCCTCCACCGGCTGTGTACCACTTTAGCGGAGCCTCAATTTTGGACCTAAACCTAGACGGTGAACAAACCTACAACATAGACATGTTGGGAAGCGGGAAGTTTGCCAGCTTTGACTTGCTCAACGATGTTTTGCACCCCGCTCTCCGAACAGAGGTCGGCTTCGACGGTTGTGATTCCTTCCGTCGTTCCTACGTGGTTGAACAATTTGGTTGCTGAAGCCTGGTTGCGAACGGCGGCCAGAATGTGACGCCCCGTTTGCAGGCCCGCCTTAACGGCCGACACGCCAATGTTTCCCGTTGCCCCGACGACTAAGACGGTTTCTATGCTAGGCGGTGATATAGTGGGAGGCTTTTATGATGTTTTGTGATACAAGCAAATGGAAACAATCAAATGGAATTCATTTTCCCCCCAAGAGATAATCTCGTCTTATATACCATTCGCAAGAGACTGAAGCAAAGTCCTCATGTAGAAGCATTAACTATGCCCCAGTTCCGAAGTTGTTCAGCCTTTCATTGGGTATCCACCTCTAAGTATGGAGGATACTTACACAAAGATTACCAATCCGAGGGGAGATAACTAACCTAGTTGGTTAGTAGTTGCGAGCGATTATCAATCCGGGGGAAACAAAGACGCGAGCTCCGAGTGGCCCGTGTAAATTATCGCAAATGGCGGGCTTAGGTGTCTTAGCGGCTCAATTGCTGACATATCGTATTGACTCATTAATTCTGTTAATTGTTCACCTAACTAACGACTCGATTTAAAGACGGGGGTCTAATCATTGGTTTTCGGACGCCATGTATCATTGTCCTTCTAATGCTTTGCAAATACTTTGTCGCTGTCCACCTCTCTAGTAAACATCTTGTTTCCTGTCAAAGTCGGCGCAATATGGCGCACTACATTACGACTCACGATGCCAATGGCACCGCAGTCTTCTCCCAAAAAGCTTCTGTCGAGCAAAATAAGATGCCCATACCAATTGGTGATATCCGAATTATCTCATCCAGCCATCGTTTCCCACTGAATCTCTCGAGTGAAACCGATATCAATCAATATCAGCAAGACCGCACCAGCCCGTTCTTTCCAGGAGGCCGTCGTATATGCCCCGACGGTGGCACTGCCACGTGCCTAATGTCGATGAAGCCCGGAGTTGAGAGCGCAATGCACCGAACAATGATGCTGGACACTCTGTTAGTCATTGAAGGAGAGATGGAGATCACGCTGGACTCAGGAGAGACTCGAACTCTTAAAGCTGGCGACAGTCTTGTGCAGAGGGCAACGATGCACAAATGGAAAAATGTTACACCCAATAACGGCTGGGCGAGATGGGTTGTTTTCATCCAAGCTGCGGCTGAACCATTACAAGTCGGGAATAAAATTCTTGCTAACGAATGGGCCCATTAATGACGTATTTAAGGACCTGGTGCCTTAGGGGTTGAAGAAGGTGGCATTGCATAGTGCATATGAAAACTCACGGTAGCCAGGAGTAGACCTGGCACTCACCCGCCCCGCGGGTCCAAGGTCTAGTCCCTCCACCCGCACCTCAGAGGGTCAGGGTCGGACCTCACCGACCCTGACCCTGACCCTGACCCTGACCCTCTGAGGGTCCCTTGAGGGTCACCTATATCGACCCGCATAGACCCTCAAATGCATAATTTCTTCGCACCTTTCCTATTTCGGACGTATAAAATTGATGATTCAGCTTATTGAAGTACTGTTATTTATGGCTATTCTGGTATACCTCCTAATTATTCTCATCTTTCACTATGAAGACCTTCGAAATTTAAAGAAATTAAATTGTAAATAAATACTTCGTACGTCGTCACCTTAGGTTTCTTAGTATCGACTAGAAGTATGTTATTAATGATTAGTTTTACGGGATATTATAGAATGTTCTTAATGAAGTTGTAGAAATATATTTTTGAAGTAAACTAATAGTGCTACGCTTGTATAGTGAGAAATATACCATTTTACTTTAAATACTTAATATAGGTCGAATTTAAAGCTTTCTTAGAGCATGAACTAGTTAGAGTCTTGTTTAATTATTTACTAGCTTAGATTACCTCTAATCGCTCTAATTCTTATATAAAAGAAGATTAAAGATCTAGATTGTTAGACTTCAACGTTTTCTATCATAAAATTAATGATTACATGATTAGAGGGTCGATGAGGGTGACCCTTACCGACCCTTAGGGTGACCCTTACCGACCCTTAGGGTGACCCTTAGGGTAACCCTCTTTACCCGTAGATACCCTCTACGCTAGCTAATCGGACGAGAGAATTTTAGCCTAAGTAGCTTATAAGATGATCTATCAACTCTATATCCTCGTACGACTAGGGTAAACCAACCCCCCCCGTACGATGCCTTTTTTTTATTTTAATATTTACTTTTTGTAAGTTCTCTTTCTCAAAGTCTCTATAAGCTACGTATAAATTATGTCCCAACCTACTAACAGATACCCCTCCTTAGTAGCTAAGGGGGTTGGAATAGATGATCTTCAATATCTTGTCCTAGAAGATACTATATTCACTAGTCCATTTACATTAAGCCAACCTACATTCGATACAATACTTGACAATTCCTCTATTCCCTTGCGGCTAGCACCCCTAGCACCAGAAAACCTCATATGGATTAAACCTAACCGAATTAACGAATTCATATCGTACGAAGCGAATATGAGTAAGGAATTTGTGGACTAGTGGCTTCAAACTAACTATAGGAGGAGAAAGCGGATTAATTAGGATAGAAGGCATCACGTAACTTGCTAGGAAAGCTTTGATTAAGTGGCGAATACTAAAGACGGAAAGCCTAGTATGATGTGCAAGCGATGCCGTAGGGTGCTTAACCATCTAGCTATAGCACATTTAGGTACCTCATTGATGAATAAACATCTTAAAGGGCCACAATGTCAAAAGGGGATAGGTAGGCTAAGCATCTATAGACTACTCGTACAAGCTATATGTACAACCTAGACTATCTCTCTACTCTAAACTAACTAATATTTAACTACTAGGGTTAGAGGGCGCCTACCTAAGTATTCACATAGAGTACTTAGGAACAGAAGCTTCTAAATCTAGTTATAGTTTCGCATTTACCTTTCCTCTTCCTCGAACATTAAGAGTTTCATAATCTTATCTTATACGCGTGGCTTGCCCCTACAATACTAAGCATTCCTTCTAGGAAGGTGATCCGTACGAGGCTTCATTAATTCGTTACTAAAAATCAAACAACTACTCTCTAAAGCCTACTACTAGGTGCAAAGCTATCTCTAGCACTTGACTACTAGACATTACTATTCTAGTAAGCATTTATAGTAATAATAGCGTATTTCCTCGATTAGAACTAGGACTACCACAAAGTCCTTCTTAGTTTTGAACCACTTTCTAGTATACATTTAGGGGCTAACCTTAGTGAGGTTATCGTACGGACTCTACAATAGCATCAAATTATCGATCGAGTGCTTGCGGTTACGATGGACAATGCGTCTAATAATACTACGCTTATCGCTATAGTGAATGATACAATCTAGGCGCTAAAGTTGAATACTAATTCTACAATCATCTAAGTCCCTTATATTGCATATGTGATTCAACTTAGTTTAAATGATTTACTTAGGAAGATGAAGGCATCGCTAAAGAACGATACTGTAGAGCTTAAGTAGAAAGAGGATCGCGTACGAGCCCTACGTGCTCGATAACAAAAGCGAGAGATCGCTAATACACTAAATAAGGTTAGTTCTCTTACTCTCTAGTTATATGATGATCACACTTATATCTATATTTTTAAGGTTCGTAGTCTTACTATCTACATTAACGCAAGCCCTTAACGTCGCGACGCTTTCTATAATCTTTAGCCCGATGAGCTAAAGCTCGTGCCTATCTAGGACGTACGAACGCGATAGAATTCAACGTATCTTATGCTTTAGCGGGCTAAGAGACTATAAGCAACTTTTGATACATTCTACTCGTAGTACGATCAGCCTCATTTTGTACTAAACATAGAGGAGTAGCGATAGATCGATTATCTACTATTCATCTTGCAACCCTTCTTTAAGTATATAACTATCGTTTGTACGACTAGAGACTCAAGTATTCACTTAGTCTTTAGTTTCTACAATAAGCTTTTTGATCATCTTAAAAAGTTAATCCGTTAACTCCGACGGAAGAAGGTACCTTAGAAGCAGCTAATGCTTTCCTCGCTTAAGGCTACGCAAGCAAAGCTATCAAAGTATTACGGTATGACGGATAGTATCGAAGGCGACTTCTATGCAATCGGTACAATCCTAGCGCCGGCAAATAAGCTCTAGTTCTTCTTAATAAAGGACTAGGAGTCTAATAATCTAGAGAAAGACTACAAAAGGATTTACTATGAAAATCTTAAGTCTCTCTTTGCTTCGTACGACTAGAAACGTCTAGAAGACAAGCTACGATTAGATAGCGAGTTATCTATAACAATAATAACAGACGCTAATTTGCTATTCGAAAACTCATAACCGTTACTACCTCTACAATAGAACGAGCTTACAAGATACCTTAATAGTCGTACGTACTTCTTTCTTTTTTACTAAATGATACTAACAATTTCTTTTAGCAACTATACGAGGCTCCCCTCGGGTCTTTTAGAAAGACTACGAATGCGAGTTTCCTATACTTGCAAGCCTTGTATGGGATATTTTGTCGATTCTAGCAACTAGAGCAGGGGTAGAACGCCTCTTTAACTCCGCCTGGGACATCTATCACTATCGACGAGGGTCATTATAGCCAAAGACTATCCGGGATATTATGTTATGGATGTGTACGACAAGATTTGACCTCTAAGAGCAGAAACGGCTTATACTACAAGAGTATCTCTCATACTAAGAGATCGCAGCTATAGTAGAGGCTAATGAAATACGGGATGAATCCTTTGATCTAATCAGTGATACTAAGGAAGACGCAGAGGATCTAGTATGTTTAGTATAGCATCTATAGCCTCCTAATATACAGTCCCTTCCACGGTCTCGTACAATGACAATTAATCCTAAAGATGGAGAGGCTATAGATCATGATGACGACGATAAAGACGATGAAGACGATAACGACGATAACGATGATACAACCCTACCGCTGCCTAAAACATAATAGCGTATATCTAGTAGAAAGCGTAAGCGCTCGAAGCTTCTTAAAGGCTATATGCTTAGATCTCAATAATTACTCTACTATTTATATCCTAATTATATCTCATCTCTCTAAAGTCTTTAGTGCTATATTCTAAATTACAAATGAATATATAGAAAATCTCTCTAAATCTACATAATTTATGTAGTAGCGAGTAAGTCACGTTTTCTACCTATTTGTCTTGTTTATAGACCCTAAGGTTCACCCGTGGGTGACCCTATGAGGGTCGTACACCTAGAGGTCCGACCCTTAGGGTCGAGAGGTCAGAACCTTACCCACCTATGGGGCGGGTCGGGTAGAGGGTCTAGAGGGTCACCCGCGGGTAAGGGCCAGGTCTAGCCAGGAGTGAGAAGCAGGTTGGGCTTCTAATCCGTTCGTGGTAAATTCCTATAGAGATAGGGTTCAGAGTAATGAGTAGATCGCGTATAAATTTGATTACATTTATATATGATAGACGGCTAGTCTTTACCTATTACAACATAAGTATAGTTTATTATAAACGCTAATAAACGTACCTATAATACCTTAACCATAGGCTTATAACGAATAATACGTATAAGAAATTCGTACGTAGGCTATGACTATACCTCCCTCTATACATAAGTATAGTAGAGGCTGTAGAGCTCCTAAAGAGCCTTTTTACTAAACGTAGTGATTCGTATATAGTAGTAATCGTTGCCTTAGTCTTAGTAACGGTTGATTATTAATAAAAAGCGATTGAAGCTAGGGGTAACTACTAATAGGTTCTATATATAATAGTGTTAGGGAACAAGCCAAATTGTATCAATTAATGGAGTGTCCTATGCACAAGAAGGATTCGTTAAAGAGAAAAGGAATAAACAAGGGGGAAAACATAATAAGGGGAAAACATGGCAGAACGGAAAGGCGGTCAACGCATAAGGCTTCACGAAGCTTCAGCTGAGTATAACCATAATAGGACTCCGTACGAAGGTCCCATAACAAATAGGGGACGAGTGTTGGGGAACAAGCCAAATTGTATCAATTAATGGAGTGTCCTATACACAAGAAGGATTCGTTAAAGAAGAAAGGAAGAAACAAGGGGAAAACATAGTAAGGGGAAAACATGGCAGAATAGAAAGGCGGTCAGCGCACAAAGCTTTAGCTGAGTATAACCACAATAGGACTTCGTACGAAGGTCCCATAACAACGAGCTCTATTATAAAAAAAGGAATTAATTATTAATTTAATAAAAAACAAAAAAAACCCATAAGATAGGGCGGGGGGCTACTCAAAAGTTAGGTAGTTAAAGAAGGAGAGTTAAGAATCAGAGGCTTAGGCCTTTTATACCCCCTAATGCTTACCTATAGAGGGGGCCAATGTTAGAGGACCTTCGTACAAAGTCCTATTATAGTTATACTCAGCTAAAGTTTTATGCGCTAACCGCCTTTCTATTCTGCCATGTTTTCCCCTTATTATGTTTTCCCCCTTATTTCGTTCTTTCTTCTTTAATAAATCCTTCTTATGTATAGGACACTCCATCAATTGATACAATTTGGCTTGTTCTCTAACATAGAGAAGGGCGGCGGCGACAACGGGTAGGGCATATAGGATTTATGACTAATGCTCAAGTAGACATATAAAATTGTTAAGGAATGGCTAGTAGACAGTGACTATAAGGCGGCGGAGCTATAGTATCAGCGTAAGGGGATCTAGACGCGAAGTCTTGACTTTATAGTCGTAAATAGAGACTAGGTATAGGCTAAGGTAGGTGGCTAAGACGGCATTAGATTAGGGGCTAGAAGTTAATATTACTAGTTTAGCTACCTATACTAGAAGAGAAAGAGTAAGAACGGCAAGCATAGAGTAAAACCTTATAATAGTGGTAATTATAGTTATAAGAGTAAGTAAGTAACGCTTATACCTAGTAGTAGGCATCGGCTATAGTTATATATCGTATGACTCGTTTTCGTAGGTGTATAGTAGCTAAGGCCTTATCGCTATGCTACTTATGCTATACTATGCTCTTAGCGTAGCTAGTATTATATTATAGCCTAGGAGGATACTATATTATAGCCTAGGAGGGTATAGACGTCTCTTCCTTACTAGTTAGCCTTACCGTCTTAGTAGTAGCCTCCTAGCGTATTACATCCTAGTGGCTATAATATAGTAAGAAAGAGTACTATATTCTTATATAGGGGGGTCTAGGTAAGGCTTTTAACTAGCCGTTAATAGCTAGTAGAGCTTAGCTAGTAGAGCCTAGCTTAGTATTTATTAAGCTAAGCTAGATTAAGCAAAGATTTGAGGTATAGGTTATAATATAAAATGTAGGTAACCCTATCGCCGTTAAATCGTTAAGAATAGCTATAGAGACCATCTTAGTCTTTAATAGTTTAGTAATGCCTGGTTCGTCCGTATGCTATATTAAAAACTAAGTCTATATAGGCTTACTTAATTCCTCTATAGTCTAATTTTTCATGATGCTAGCTTCCGCTACTACGCCCTATGTCCGCTTAAGCAAGTTCAAAGCTGCATCTATCGCTAGGCGTACATATTGTGCTGTCCTAGCCTTTGATCGTAGGCGTTCGTAGAGAGGGATTATTATAGGGATTTCACTTATTTTTTCTAATAAAGCTAAAGCTTCATCTATATAGGTAGTATAGTCCCCCGCCATTTCTATATATGTTCCCCTTATGTAATTTCCTGAGCTCAGATTTCTCTTTCATGCTCTACGCCGAGTCCCTTACTTCTTCATTAGTCACTCAACGTGCCCGTTACCTCCTCTCAAGTTCTATCATAGATCGCTATATATCATAGTCGTGAACATGGCGGAGAACAAAACGCTCGATTATGCTCTACGAGCGCTATAGCTCATCTTCGCCATCATCGTCATGGGAACAGACAGCTACAGAACGTAGAACAAATGAATCCTACTATCGACGCACCGTTGAGACTGACCCTATCGCCTAGCTATCCACATGTTTTGCGGCCACACTGTCTACGAACACTTCGAGTACGGCAACTTCTACGATTACTACGGCGTTCCTGATGCTTGGGGCTTCTTGATGTTCTGTGCTGCCTGGGCCGTTCTGATCGTCATATTCCACCTCAGAAGGGATGTAAACAGAGAAAAGGAGGATCTGGGAGTCGGCAGTCCAGATCTTGACGGCGGTGATGTCTGGGTGGTCACACCGAATCTGTCAGTGTGAGGAAGTTGAGATTTTTCTATTAACATAGATTAGGCTTCGTCGCCAGGCGCTATGATTAACGTATGTTCGATAGATAGTTATGGATAGAGTGCGCCAGGAACTAAAAAAACCAAAACTAAAACTAAACCAAAACTACTTTTAGGTTGGTTTTAGTTCTAGTTTTAGGAACTAGCACTAGTTCATGGTTTAACATTAAGAAACCAGACTAGTTTTTTAGTTTGAAATTAGGTTATTAAAAAGCAAATATTTTAAGAACCTATGACTTTATAATTTATACAATTTTTTTTAGTATTTTTGAGTATTTTACTTATAATTAATATTTTATAGGTAAGAGCGGATTTTAAGATTTAATATATTTAAATTAAGAGAATTTACTATCGATACTACCGCTAATAATATATATATTAATTATCCTTACGTCTTATACGCTTCTAAGCTCTTACTAATATATATATCTAAGTACTTCCCTCCTTAGATATAGGAAGAGAAGGCTTAGCTTTATAATCACTTATAGGAACGAGCTCTATCTCCCCTATCTCCTCCTCCTCCTATATAGCTTACTCCTCTATATCACTAATCGGATTAAGGTTAAACTAGTTAGGCGTATCATCTATTACTTCCTTTGCTACTTTAATCTCATTATAAGAGTAGAACTCCTTTAGAAACTTAGCCTATTCGTCTTTAAGATCGAACCTTAAGGTATAAAGAAATATTATAAGCTCCTAGATTATTATAGTATTTAATCTCCCTTAGTAGTAATAATAGATATCTTAAGTAGTATTAAATAGCCGTTTAATACTAGTACCTATTATAGGAACTAAAAGCATATCTTAGGCGAGGGCTATAAGTATAGGAAAGTAATACTTATTATCTTTCTAGAATAGTAGAGGCGATACATTAATAGTATCTATTAGATAGTTAATATATTATAGACTCTAAGCTTTAGTTACTATATATACTACTATTAAGATATTATATAAGTTTATTAGATAGCGCTATTATGTATTAACTATATTTACTTAATATTATATTAAGACGTGACTATATACTAATCAACGTAAGAGATTAATATAAAGTCTATCTATTAGCAATACGTTCCTAATATAGAACTAGATGCTCTTTAATAGCATTCTAATATATTTTGCGCTACTTATAATCCTAGTCCTTACTTAAAAAGAACTTAAACTTATTCTTAGGCGTAAGCATCGTACTAATTGTATAAAGGTGCCCTAGGATATTATCCGTTTTAGAGTAATATAAATTAAGCTTTAGTTAAGTAGCCTCTAACGCCTAGAGTATTTGTCTCTTCTAAGTAGTCTTTTTCTATTAAAGTTATACAATTGACTACTTAAGATGCTTAAAGAGCTTATTATAAATCTTAAAAACGTAATACGTAGTAGCGTCCTTTGTCTTTAAGAGTTTATTAGTAAAAATAAAGAATGGTTCTATAAGCTAGAGAAGGTAGTTAATCTAGTGCTATTCTTCGTTATTAAGTACTAAATTAGTATAATCATATTTAATATAGAATAGGACAAAGATAGATCGTAGTCGCTTCGCACGTTAAAGCATTAGGAATATAGAATTCTAACGCGTCTTTATATCCTAAAGTAGTATAAGCTTCGTCGATTTAGTCTATAGATTATAGAATGTCTCTTAGCGTTAAGGGCTTACGTTAACGTAGATAGTAAGATAACGAATCTAGAGATATAGTTCTTAGTATTATTCTATTAAACTTAGTAGGATATTTATATACCTTAGCTAGTATATTTATAATATCTCGCTTTCTTATATTCGTATAGGCTAACTAAGATTACTACTCTATCTATATAGTCTCTATTATATTATTTAGCGGAATAGCCTTAATATGTCTAAGGAGCTCGTTAAGACTAAGTTAAATTATATATATAAGGCATAGAACCCGAATTAGAGTAGTACTATCTAGTATTAACTACTATAGAGTATTAACTAGGGTCTTATTATTCGATGTATTATCGGTTATAATCGTAAATACCTAATCTTCGATTTTATACTACTAAAGGATATCTAGGAGGATAGTACTTAGGGCTATACTAGAGTAATATCTATAAAGAGGTTTAAATCTAAGTAGAACCTTATAGTATTACTAGTCCTTATTAATAAAATAGCTACTAATAGCTATAAACGCCTAGGCGAATAGAGATATCTAATAATTAAGAGCGATTAATAGCTTTATATTACTAGGAAGCTTCTAAAGAATACTTTATTATTATTCTTTTATAGAGGTTTAAAGGCGACGCTAGATAGTCTTTATAGAAGAAATCTAAGGACTTAATAGGGTAGACTAGGCTATTTAGATTAAGCTAATAAACTTAGGATACTTAATAAGCTAAAATAGAAGGTAAGTAATTATTAAAAAAGTTAGGATCTTCTCTTCCTAGGCATCTTAGGTAAATCTTTAGTTAACTAAAGTATCCTAACTATATAACCTAATAATATTAGATAAAATCCTTTTTAATAACTTATAGTAGAAGCAAAACTTACTAGTTTCTATAAAAACTTTATAATATCTGATTTTTTCCCTTATCTAGCCTTTAGATAGCTAGCTATAGTAAGGTAGTTCTTAATTATTGAAGTTCCTTAAGGCTACCTTTTCCTATCTTTTATTATACGAATAGTATAAGGGTACTCTAGAATCTAACTATAGTGCTTATATATAACTTTTAGCGCCCTATTAGAGCTATTTATGACTTAGTAATAATTATCCTAAGTACCTAATTAGTAGTTTAAATCCTAATGTATCTTACTCTTTTTCCTAAACCCTATTTCTAGCTATTAAGCTACCTAATCGTTATAGAATATTATATTATAGAGTACGAACGTCTTTTTTAGACTAGGACTAACACGCTTAAAGGAGGAAGGGATTAGAGGTAGCGGAGGTAGTTAAAGGAACTCTAGATCGATAGAGTCTAATATTTGCTAGCTCTTAGAGAGATCTAGTATAAAGATCTATAGATTATTAGTCGTTATATAAGAAAGGTTATCTATATTACTATCGTAGATAGCAGAGAAGATAGATTATTAACTTTAAGATATTATAATATAAGATATAGAGATGATAAAGAGTGAATAGTAAAAGAAAGGGAGGGGATTTATAGAATACTAGAATAATTAACTTAGGGGGTAAATAGTAAATAGAATATTAAATGAGTTAATATATCGTAAGGTTAGATTTTAAATTCGTCTTATAGTTAGTTAGGGATAATTATTTAAGTAGGTTAACCTATTAACCCTATAGAAAACTAAGAGTAACTACTATAAACTAGAGAAAACCATATAGGAACTATATAGGAACTATATAGGAACTACCTAGAAACCACCTAGAAACTACCTAGAAACCATATAGGAACTACTAAGGACTAGAGAATCTACTAATAGGCGACTTTAAACCTTATTTATAGTATACTAATAATAAATAGATCTAATTAAGGATGTTTTTTTATTAATAAGATACTAAGGATTCGATTAGTATTAAGGAATCTATAGTAACTACTAGAATAACTAAGATAGTATATATTTTTCCCCTCTAAAGATATACCTACTTTACCTTAGACTAAAAAATATATTTTTGTAACTATACGTATAGTTATTTTCTTTCTACCTTAATACTAATATAATATAGTTAGAAATACTTTAGAAATCTATAAATATATTATTACTAGCCCTACTTTATTTATATATAAAGGCATTTCTAGAATATACCTAGTCTTAGAGCTAAAAAACGCTATTAATGATAATAATGACTAGAATAGTATTTAATAATAGTATTTTATTAAGATGAATCAGTAGTTTTATGACTATTAAGACCTAGATTTTATATATATTTGGTTTTTCTTAGGGCCCTAATAAGGAACTATACTAGTTTATGGTTTGATTTTAGGTTCTATGATTTAGAACTAAAACTAGGCTGGTTTTAGTTTTAGTTCTAACTTCAGAAACCAAATGTGGTTTTTGGCGTAGTCTAGTTATAGACGGTTCCTAGATCAATAGAATTCCTAGGTTCCAGCTTTGCTGGTCGTTGATAAGAGCTTCCATTCCTGGTCCCGATTTCATGATATTCAACTATAGCACGCTAAGGTTCGTTTCTAACATTGAGAGGGGTTGGAAATCGCGGGGGTTAGACACTATCAATCACTAGTTGGGTGCTCGCCGCTACAGTCGAGGCATCGGGCTCTAACCCTAGGTGGGCATCGCTACCGCTCATATGAACCGGCATAGTGGCCGCATCGTGGCGTTTCCTTGCAAGACCATGCTAAGTGTCCAAAGCGTTGACACCTGAAGCATCTCTTTTTCTTAATCTCACGGCGTTCCACACTACTGATGTACCGTTGACTGACGAGGAGACCATTGTTCAGGATGCATTCAGCGCCTTCTGCGGAGTCGAACCATATCCCAAGCGACGCAAACTTACCTAGCACCTTATCCTTCCTCTTGAGCTATACGATCTCTTCAATTGTGAAACCCTGTCCTTCTAAGTCGTTTTCCTCCATGATTTTCTCGATGGCCTAAGCATTCGCGTTCTTTAGATCGAAGTCCTCTATCGGTGTACGGTATACGACAACGCCGAACCGTGGCTTTACCAATTTCGTGCTGTTTCCTAGTTCGTTCAACCATTTGGTGTTGTTACGGGCCGCTTCGGCCGACTCGGGGTCCTGAATCGAACCACATAGCCCGTTTTGGTGGTGCCAATCCCGGCAACCTGGGCGTCCTGGGTTGATGAAGCGTTCAGCAGCGCGGTGCGGATGTGGGTGTTGGCGGAATCTGTGGAAAGATATCGGCCGAAGGTATTTCCGTCGCTGTTGTCGTTGTCAGAGAAGAACGCAAAGTGGCCCATCGGCCCTTGGTCGAAGATGAAGATCCTCAAAGACGCGAGCATCGTCAATCTACAGCACTGGCTGGCCGGCATGGAGAGCTACTCTATGTACCTCCTCGCTAAGTTTGGAGACCCTGTGCCCTGGTTCAAAGAGGCTGTCCTGGTGTATGTGGCCGCCATGCGGCAAGCATTGACGAGTCCTCGTTTCCACGCTTATCAGAGTGCGAAGAGGGTCTGGGCTAGGAAGCCCTTCCCGGGAGAGGTAGATACCTTGTCGGGAAAGATGGATGTGGCTAAAGGCGGGGAGGAAAAGGAAATGGAATGACGAGGCGGGTAGACGTGAGTGAAGTCAGATCGCGAGATCCTCCCTCTCTTTCCTAACCTGGTGGTATGGACCCTGCCCAGAAAACTATATCTGATTCTATGGGACTACAGTATGCTCAACTTATTTAACGATCAGCTTCGGTATAACAAAACTGGACATATGTTATTTTAACACTAAACGGAAACGTGGTCAAGAACTTCAAGGAGCAGAAGTCGGAAGACCAAGTCAAGAATACCAGAAAAGCGTGCCGACAATGTCGCAATAGCAATCTCGAAGGGAGATCTAATAATGGATAAGTCAATGCAAAAAGCATATAGTCTCAAGAAAGCTTAACTTATGATCGGTCGCCAATATACTGAACTCCTCCAACGTAGGTCGCGGATAGGCTGATGTCGGTGTAGTCATAGCATTCATTCGCAGCCATATCGATGAAGTTCCATGAGGTGCAGTTGTATTCCGAATAAATTCGCGCAAAACCCTGAGTATAGTTCACCATAGCAGAGAGTATAGGAACTGAGTTATCTTGGAAGTTGCTGCAGACTTCCTGATTATCGTTGTCGTCTCCCCAATCGTTAATATCATCATCGGGGTTGCAGCCAGTACCACGATATCCACTAATTACCCACGTAGCAGATGCAGAGGTGGCAAGAGCAAGGAGTGCAGGTAGCTGGAAGCGCATGATGATGATTTAGTGGCCGGAGGCAAGGGAAGAGCAATTGAAAGAAGTATTCAACGAAGCGAAAGGGGGCTAAAGAGAGGGCCTCCTAGGCCTATTTATCTACAATATCTTTTTCGGACTAAATCAGCCCCAAGGGATCCCGGCCCCAATTATGTATTCGTGCTTCATGTGTAGTTACTGCGCAATTTCGCCCTATTTCCCTTGGCGTCAGGCTTTCCTGTAAAAGGAGTGCAGGGCAATGCCATCATTATTAGGGGCCAAACCCTGATCTTGTTATGAGTTAAAAATAACAAAAAAAGCGCAGAGGTAATTGGCCGCCCGGTCTATGACTAAAACGGTCATGGCTGAACACCAGCCACTAAAGTAGCATAGCGGATGCGGATTAGATAGCCTAGCTCACCCTCCAGCGGCGAGAACAGGAGCAGAGCGTAGATCAGCCCATCCCGTCTTAACTTTCAGCCTACCTCCGGTGAGGCGCCAAGAGATATCATGTAACCTCTGGAGTAGGCTGAAAGTTCAGCCGGGGTGGGCTGACCCATGTTCCGTAGTCACAGAAACCAACTTATTTCAGCCAGCGCGATATAAGCACTCAAATAATTATTGGACTAAAAAGACTAACTATGTTCTTTTAAATTGAGCCAGAGTAAAAAGCGTTGTAACAAAAGGGCCAACATCTAACATCCCCGACACATTGTTTTTCAACAGCCCAGTAGGGGCAACTTAAACGTTAGCAGTAGGCGTTCCTTAGATCCCTCACAAAAGATACCATAAAGTTTCCTCGATCGGAAGAAGTATACTCGTCGCCAAGTCGGACCTTCAACCAGGGAAGGCCGAGTACGATATAATGAGGGCCACGAAGGAAAATGCCCGAGAGATCAGCAAGGGGGCCAAAGAGGGCCAAGGAGGGCCAAAAGCCGCATCAGTATATCCCCTCGTCCGTCCCGCGCCAGTCCAATTAGCGTGGATTTTTAGCGCATATAGCTAGTATAGAAATGACGCGTCATTATTGGATGGTCGCATTAATTACTAGTAATCAGAAGTATTAGTATAATTAATTAATAATTAATTCGAACTATGAAATTCATCCCAACATCGACTTTTCAAACATAGCGCTACATTACCACATTGTATGCACCCAGACCTTAATCGTGCTGTTTGTAGACCCTTTATTTTAGCCTTATTTCTCTTATACTAACACTAGATATAGGCTCGCCTGCCCTATAGTTGAATTCGCTGGTGATTAGGCCCTAGATGTGGTTTTGGTGGGTCAATATCTAGATCTTCTACCTCTTCTATAAATGCGAAGGCAAAGAGTTCTTGATAGAGCTTCTCACGAAAGCCTAGCTGACTAGGCAATCTAGCGCTTCCCTACTACTACTACTGCTTATAGACATACTGAATTCTAAAAGCATTAATAATTTTAGCGTTAAGAAAGAAGTAAAGAAGGGGAAACCAATTGCGATCGCCCTTGCGATGGATTTTATAGGAAGACCTATATTAATTTGTAATATCAACGCCACCTATATAATGGTTGTAGTCATTAATAGTAATAGGGATTTCCAATTTCTTCTTAGCTTTAATCCTAAAAGGCGTACGCGATATCGTAGTATTAGGGAATAAGCCAAATTGTATCAATTAATGGAGTGTCCTATGCATAAGAAGGATTCGTTAAGGAGAAAAGGAATAAATAAGGGGGAAAACATAATAAGGGGAAAACATGGTAGAACGGAAAGGCGGTTAATATATAAGGCTTTATAAAGCTTTAGCTAAGTATAACCATAATAGGACTTCGTACGAAGGTCCTATAATATTAGCCCCCTCTAAAGGTGAGTATAAGTAGTAATGACATCGTCGACGATATAAGCATTAGAGGGTATAAAAGGCCTAAGCCTCTAATTCTTAACTCTCCTTCTTTAACTACCTAACTTCTTAAGTAGTCCCCTTCCTTATTAGAAGGCCCTTTTTTTTTTTTTTTATTAAATTAATAATAGAGCTTATCCCCTATCGTACATACGACCTATCTATAGTCGCCCCTAGCTCAAATCGCTTTTTATTAATAATTAGCTATTACTAAGACTAGGGGAACGATTACTACTATATATAAATTATAGCGTTTAGTAATAAGGCTCTATAAGAGCTCTACTATACTAAGGTATAGAGGGAGGTATAGTCGTAGCCCTTATACGAATTCCTCGTACGTATTATTCGCTATAAGCCCGCTATTAAGGTATCGTAGGTATATAAACTATTATTTATAACGAACCATACTTATTTATTATATAGGTAATGTTGGGGACGGTAAGGCTACCCTCTCAGGAAGCGATCGGCTCAGAGATCACAGGGTGAGCCGCTCTCTGAGCACTCTAAGCTAGCTCTAAGCGCTCTCTAAGCGATCTCTGAGCAAGCTCTAAGCGACCTCTAAGCGGGACCTAAGCAAGCTGAGCGCTCACCCCGTTTCTCACCGCTCTTCTACTCTCATCGTGCCTCTTGTCCTTCTCCTACTCCGATGCTAACCGCTCTACTGCTTTTGATGTTCCTAGGAGTCTAGATCAAAATGACGTTTTCCTATATCGCTAGTAACTTTCATCCTTCCCTTCGTACTTTGCCTGACTAAGTATTTTCTTGAATCTACCTTAGAAATTAAACAACCCCTTATTTTCACGTCCTTTGTACTACCGATATGGACATAGATGTCTAACTCTTTTTTAGCCCTCTCTACATACAACCGATATCCAAAATTTCTTTCTTATCGTCGTGGGTAGTATCGAACATCCAGTACTATCTTTGATCCTAGGATTAATATCCATTTCTCATTTGCGTGACTCCGTTATGTGCTCCGCCTTATCTCTTAAACATATCGCTACTACGTGTCTTAGGCCTAGATGACACTGATGCCTCGAGATATTAAGTTATATTCCTAGGTCACGTTACTTACCTACCTCATTAAGAATCAATCAAGCTATGTTCCTAGGAACTCCTCTTTGGCGATCCACTATAAGCACGGATTTTCTTGCGATTAGACATGGAAATCAGTGACAGAACTATACCGTTAGGCGATATAGCGTCTTGGGTGCCGATCTTCCTATGACATTTCACTTCTTAACTCCTACTAGAGACGAAATATTAAATCATAGCACTATAAATAACCGCGATGTTTTGCTTACTAGGGTTGTCTTTTGAAAGTTTCACTCAACCTTGGCTTCGATCCTTCCGGCTATGTCCAAAGTTTCTACATTTTCTTGTCAACTAGCATAGTAAACCTTAATCATCAAAAGTTTTAGCAACTAGCGCTACGAATATCAGCAACTTTCTCCCCCGTTGACGAGGAATATCATACTATTGAGGAGGAGAGGCAAGAAAAAACTCTAGATGAAAATCATTAAGCTAAAGGCTATTACCTAGAGGAAGGCATACTATAAGAAGAAAATAGCAAAGAGAGAGTTAGTAAGGCGTACTATAATAACCCCCCCTTTTCTCTATATGAGACTAATATAGTTACCCTAGCGTCTAGCCCTAATATTATTTCTCGAGCCACCTCGCTAGGTATTAGTCACGATGATACGCTATTAATTTCTAGAAGTTCTCCTAATTATCTAGAGGAAGTTAGGCTTTATCCGCCCTTCTAAGCTAGTAATACTCCCTTAGTAACCGGTTTGTAAGGCCTAGGAACGATAAGGGTATTTAATGTCTTTTAGGACAATAGTAGCGAGCGAAATGATAGAGAGCATTATAAATATCCTTTGCCTAACAAAAGAAAACGATCTCTAGAAAATTCAAAAGCCCTCCTACAAAAACGACGCTATAGAACTAATACCGCTACGGCTTTTAAAACATTACGAGGAAGACGAGCGAGTCTTTTAAGAGCTAGGGATTCTTCATCTTATAAATAGAACTATTTAGCTAGTAATCTCGCTATACTTCAACATGCGATAGGATACTTAAAGTATGCCTACAATATCGCCTACGCCGAGGGAAAGTTCTCTAATGACCTCATAGACATAGATGATTTTATTAAGGAGAATCTTATAGTGCTTTAGCTTGTAATAAAAACACTATAGCACGCATATAGTATAATCGTAATAAGTACTACGATAACCGATGCTATAGCGCTAGAGCTAACGCCTATGCAATCATAGTCAACCGTCATACATAGTAAATGGACTAACGAAGATGAAAGCCGTCTATTCAAATTAAGAGATGTTTAAAAGTTATTATAGGGCCGTATTTGCGGTTTGTTTCCCGAAAGAACTCTAGGGGCAGTCAAATTCTGATATTATAACAATCGTTTAGGATGGTCTTAATCCTCTTCTAGCAAAAAGAATCATCTAATTCACTATAGACGGATAATTAAACGTAGACTAAGCATAAGAAGAAGTCCTAGACTAAGTCGAGTCTATTACATCCTAAACGCAAAAGACAATATAGAACGGAGTCGAGGATCTCCTTTACATTCTATTAGGCGTTTACGTGAGTCATCTATTTTAGAATTGGAATGTATTGATCCGCGGCTTCGATCCTCTCAGAAAGCATAAAGCATAATATTTATCGTATCTAAGTTTCTAATGGGGAGAAGTCTAATGATACATCTTTGCACCGTGATAGGCCTTCTATAGACGCTTGCTTGCTCCTCTCTAATTCCTATTCGCTCCTTTCGACTGATTCTTTGCAAGCGTGTTTTCCTTCGTATTTGCTCGCAAGCTCGTCCATTGTCTTTCGTATTAGTAGAGGATGATTCGAGTCCTTTTTCTATTGGATACTAATGCAATGTAAAAAAAGCTAATGAAAAGGCGAGGTAGCTCACCAATTGCTCTTCAGACAAAGGCCACCCTTACGAGTGAGACGTCAGCGTGAATATCTAGCCGGTTTTTCTTATTCGGACGACTAAGTTTATATCGGCATCACATTCCGTATAGTACTCAAAAGCTTTTTTTAAAAGGGTCTCCCTCCTCTTCTACGATTTCTGATTGAGTCTTCTCGTGCGAGTTGATTCCATAGTGTCTTTTTGCCATAGTATGGTTTTGGAAAGAGCCATAGTAGAAGAGGCTTCCATTGTCGTAGGTGTCGGTAACTTCGGCCGTGTGGAAATTGCGAGTACATGTATGTATAAATGCTAGTTCTTAGAGATTAAGAAAGCTTCTAAAGAGTCTTATATTGGTTGCTCCTAAAAAACAAGCCCCTAAGGTTGAAGCTTTTCATATTATGAGAGAAAATAGTAGGTAAAAAATACCTATAGTGATCAATTGTTTGAACAGCCCTACTAAGAATGTGCTAATAATAACCGTGGTGCGCTGGCTACGATTTATTTAGGCGAAGGAATCGTAGCTAGAATACGGAACGGAGCCTAAAAACGGTCGAAGATGGCTAAGTTAACCCAAGTTGCTTCCTCTTCGGCTCCACGTAGGCGAAATTTGGACAATTTCGCCGTCACGATGGCTATTCCCAAATTTTTTTTTTGAGGGATGCAGACTAGGAAGACAAAGGACAGAGGGGGAGGGCGTCGGGTTGAGGAAAACCAGCCAGCTCATTTATGTATGTTTTATTTGCTTAGCCGGCGAATCTGCTCTGCACAGCCACTAAACTAACCGCATAGCCACCGTTCCTTGAGTACTATTTTGTTTATTCGTACTGTAACACTGGAATATGTCTGTTTCTTACGAAAATATACATATTGTACGGACACCGACGCGCTCCATTTACTCCGCATTCCAACGAACATGAAACAATCCATAATTAACAGAACGGGTGGCGTCGGACGGCAGCTCTGCATATTTAATTATTAAGACTTCGATTACAACATACAACTGCCCTCTCAACTGATGAGAATACAACGACAAAGTTATATCTACAAAGAGTCAAAGACAGGTAACTTAGAAGTCGTATAGTATCTACGGATAACATAATTAATTTGGCGCTTTGTCACCGTATGACGACGCAGTCCCTGACCAGTACTTTGCTTCTCCACCCTGAGCATACACCTATATCGATCGACCGCCGATGCGAAGGAAGGGCAGGGTGAAGTTCGGGGAGCTACCGACACTTCTAGACCAATCACTTGAGATCCCCTGATGAGTCACGCACCATGGCATAGACGATTCGCTTTGGTCGGATTGGCCCAATCGATGAGAAAATCATTCCTATGGTGATCACATTCAACCACTCTGGTCGTTGCTTCCGGGGTGGAATGGCGAACCACGATATGCTTGAAGGGTAGTTCAATTTACCTAGCTACATAATTGGTTGAGATGGTGAAATGGCGCGTTGTGTCTTTCCGGTGCATAGTGAAATAATAAATTTAGGGATCCTGACTATTTCTTGAGGTGAGATTGTCAATTGAGATGTTTTTGATGGATGATCAAATTGAACTACACCGGTCATAAAATGGGGTGAAATATCATGTTGTGATGGGTGTATTGGGAAACCAAATTTGATCACTTGATCTGCCCTAGAGGTGATGAAATGGCGGCTTGAGATTTGGTTGAAAGTTGGTTTAATTTAGTCGTCCGATCAATTCTGGAGCTAGCGAAATGGCGTGTTCTGATGTGGTTAACAAGTGATCAAACCTAATCACTTTGATAATTCTTGAGGTGATTAAACAGCGTGGTGAGGTGTGTTTAAGGGATGGTCAATTTTAACCATCCTAATCATTCCTACTGCGATAAAATAGCGAGTTGAGATGTGCTCCAAGTGTGATCAAATTTCATCGTCCTAAGCATTGCTGCGGTGGTGGAATTGCCCTCTTGCGATGCTATTAAAAAGGCGGGGAGTCATTCCTGAGGGGATGAAAGGGCGGGTTGATTTACGCTGCCCAGGGGCCCGTCAACACCACTATAACTTCAGTGGTGAAATTTGACCACCTTTCAACCACTTAACCAGCTATTTTATTAGATCCCCAGAATGATCAACTCTTTAACATTGAGCAGTGCTAGGAGGTCATTTCGTATTAACTTGATGGAACAAATTCATCGTACACCATATAAAGTAAACGGCGCTAAAACAAAGGACATAACTAGATGTCGATGTGACGAATGAGATCCACTAAAGCAGTACCAAGCTCGCACGGGCCCGCCTCTTGTGAATAATACTGCTGGCCCATTAGATTTGCGCAATAGGCGCTTCGTGTAATTATCTGCGCTCTCATACTAAACCAATCCAAACTAGGCCCAGTAGTCGATGTTTGCTCATTTCTAGATCCACTCGTGCGCACTGGCACAATACAAAGGGGCTTGTGTAATTTGAGATAATTTTAGACATAATATTATCACCTTCTAGGTTGCAAATAAAAAGTCAGTCTCCGATTATTACTGTGTCCTCCCTCGGTTTACTTGCAACCTCGCATAGCGATGCCGTATCTTTTAAGTTAAATAATGAGGTATCCCGTGTTGTAGAAAACCCCTTTTTTTTTCGAAGAAACGATGAGCATTCCTACTTTAAGTAGCATCCAGTAGGGACATCGTTGGCCGGAAAAATACTTCGGCCGGCAGCCGTGATCTGCTGATATAAGCTCATTTGATCGAATGTCAAGTCGCGACCGACCAGGCTCACTCAAGCTACTGCTTTCCCCTTCCGACAAGTCGATGGCCGACAATAGCTCACCAGATTACAAGTCGCTCTACCTGCAGGCAGAGGAAAGACGCAAACAGGCCGAAGAGCAACGGAAGCAGGCCGAAGAGCAACAGAAGCAGGCCGAAGATGGAAGGAGACGGGAGAAAGAGAGACGGGAGCAGGCCGAAGCTGAAGGAAGACAGGACAAAGAGCGCACCCGAAGAACCACTTTAACGGAAATCATGCGGCATTGCCATAACCTACTCTCCCGACCGTTGAGAGTCGAAACACCCTCTCGCTCGACTACGGGGGCAATACCCCTTCCTACCGGAAAATATTGCCCGACACGACTAGAACCGTGGACGGAT
The DNA here is from genome assembly GCF_964197705.1 of Penicillium psychrofluorescens. Classification (NCBI taxonomy): domain Eukaryota; kingdom Fungi; phylum Ascomycota; class Eurotiomycetes; order Eurotiales; family Aspergillaceae; genus Penicillium; species Penicillium psychrofluorescens. The sequence goes on from NC_133441.1 coordinate 4,433,101, forward strand.
TGCCTAGCTCGGCAGCAAGCAATCTATAGCTCTGTATGCAACTACCTCTATCCAGCTGAGGAAGCCCAAGCGCGATTGTTTACTCCCCTAGTTGCGCTCGAAGAGGATGCTAGACGATTCGGCCTCCGGCCAATTAGTAGTGAGCAAGGTCTCGAGACCTACGAGCGAATTGCTGTAGAAGACCATGTTCGTGATATCATTACGGAGCTATGCAAAATTGAAGCTGCTCAAGAGGAGTTCGGCCTTAGAGATGGGATCTAGTTCGACAATCACACAAACTCTTTCAATCCAAGCGACCGTAGCGAAGCAACTGTAAGCCAGTCATCAAGCATACATCATCTAAGGCCTAATTAGTTCTATATTCACCAAGTCGAAGGCAGCACTAGCGCCCTTCTTACTATAGTCGAATACAAACCACCATACAAGCTTTCTACGGAGACTCTTCGCATAGGGCTCCGGCCAATGAACTTATAGAAGGACATGGTTAGATCAAACAAAGTGCCTCGGGAAGAGGCGAGAAAGTTGAAGTATAATGCAGAGCGACTCGTCTGCTCCGCTATTGTCTAGGAATACCATATAATGATTTAGGAAGGGCTCGAGTACTCTTATTTGACAAATGGGACTACTCGTGTTCTTCTCCGCGTTCCATACGATGACCCTAGTACATTGTACTACTTTCTCTATGATCCTAATAGAGAATTGGAGGGCGAGATTGAACAAAATATCTAAGCCCCGAAGACCTCAATTGCCCGGGTACTATGTCTGTGCTTGATGGCCTTTCGTTCCACTATGCGTGATTAGGAATGGAGATATGCTACACAGTCGTAGCTTCCTCTTTAGACAACTAGTTTTGACCATACTCGTTCCTAGATTCTAAAGGAAGTATTGCAGCAGATTCCTCCGCACTCCGATAGTACCAACTCCGAGTATGTGAGTCCGGAACTCAGTTCAGATTACCAACCGTCGTCGCCTCCGCTAGAATCTCTAACAATAGAAGATCGCCGAGTGCTGACAAGGTCTCAAGCCAGCTGTGCGCCCTCTATTGACCGACACCGTACGTAGTCGCTAAACTCGTTAGGCTCCGACTCGAACTAAGCGACGGGACGCAAACGGGGTTTTAGCTAAGTCACATCCCCGTCTGGCCAACGAGTGGCTCGCCAACGAGAGACTAGGAATAATCAAGGCAGCCAGTCCCGTCGCCACGATGCGCAATTTTGTACCCAGCGATGTTTACTCGGGCTACAGAATGGAGGTATTCTAGACGACTTTTGTCCAAACGTGGAGCTCCACCGTCGAGGTCAAGATGACCTCATGCATTCAATCGCTACAGAGGATTTAGTGCGTTTACTAAACGTACAACTGGACGAAAACATTGACCGATGCACGCCCCTTGGGAGCTGCGGGGCATATGGTGCGCCGTTTAAACTAACTTGTGCCGTATACGGCTATACTGTTGTCGGAAAAGGAACCACGTCGGGATTGTGGAAAGAAGTCTCCTGCGAGGCGCAGATATACCAAATCCTGCGGAAAGCTCAAGGGTCTGCTGTGCCTGTCTTCCTTGGTACAATCGACCTAGCAAAATTTTATTTTCTTCACGGGGCTGGCGAGGTTCGCCATATGCTAGTTATGGGCTGGGGAGGCGAAATCACAACAACGATGGAGCTGACGTCGCGGCTTCGCTGAGAGATCAGGAGATCGAATAAGGAAATTAACGCTTTGGGGATTTTCCACGAAGATCTTCGGCGGGAGAATATTCTTTGGAATCAGGAACTAGGACGAGCGCTGATTATTGACTTTCACCGCTCTACATTGAATTGCCGGCCCTCATTAAAGCGATCGCGACCGGCGAAGAGACCATTGTGTTGGACAGATTCACCAGACGCAAAGCGTTTACGTGCTGTGTGAACGAGGAACTGTGTTCATTCAGTCTATTAGCGAGTACATAATTATGAATGATAACACCTACTTTAAATGGCGTTATACAAGACCACACAATCCACATAGACTGAGCAGTTCGTGGTCTTGCTTCCTAAGAAAGTTTTGTGGAATCCCAGGCTTTCTTCTGCCAGAGAGCCTCGGAGACGCAAAATATTTGCTCTGACGGGAAATATCTGCAGCCACCAGCATGTCGGGAGAAGGAAGTATGCATGGGATAGCCCAAACTATTTGGGGTTCCACATTTTCTCGTGACAGTGGAAATTGTGATGTCCAGTAGCGCAGTGCATTTTACAGGGGAATATGGAAGAGGACCGTGGCGTGTCGCAAGAAAAGAGTAAACGCAAGCTTGATACAGTACTATCGCGGGATAGCCTCGGATTAGCTAAACTGAGAGGAAACCGTGGCATATCGTGAGAAAGAAGTGAACGCAAGCAAAGCTCCTTCTCCCGCCATAGTGATAATGGGCTGATTTCAACGGCCACAGCTTATCAGATTTTGGAATAGGCGTACGGACAGCCCTTACCTTGCTACAATACTGTACTGCACAGCGCCTCTGGAGCAAAGGGGAAGGCCGGCACGAGGGCATTCATGGCCATCGGGGCACTGCTAGGCCCCGAGCAGCACTTCTTCATGCATGACCTCGAGTCATTTTTCTGGGTGCTGTTCTGGGTATGCATTCACTACAATGGCGCAAATGAAAGCAGAGTTGTTCATGCTTACGAGAAATGGAATCACGTGGACACTGATGTTTTGGCAAAGCTGAAGAACGGTGAAGTTTTTGACGAAGGAGATTTTATCCGATCTGTGGAAGAGAACTTCACGTCGTATTATCAGCCATTGGTATCCTGGGTAAACAGGCTGCGGAAAGTGGTATTCCCCAATGGTAGGAGGTGGGAGAAAGAAGGCCTGAAACTGTATACCCGCCCCCTAATAAGTCGGTCCCTCACCGCTCTCGCTGGTGAGGGCCCGACTACTACTAGAGGGCGGGTACTCGCATAAAAGAGGTCCTTCGCGAAGCTCGGAAGGACTTTCGGCCGGGTCCATGGTCCATCTGGGCTTACCGTTCACCTCACGACGATTGCATACGTATATATGGTCGCTGGACTATCGTGAGGATACGTAAATCAATTGCTTATGAGAAAAAGTATCAATTTCGGAATTTTTATACTATCCTCAGGATAGAATGACAAAAAATAATTCAATTATCTAATTAGAAAAGTATGAAATTACTCTGGTACAGGATGGATTATTTAGAAATCATCTAAATTAAATACGTACATCTTGCCTTGACAGACCAAGAACTCAGTAAACCTTAAAGCCACCGGGCATCAAGTTCTGGAAAACGCCATGCGGGTCGTACTTCTGGGCAATCGAGATCAGTTTCTGGTGGTTCTTCGCACCATAGCCCGGGAAGATCGACTGGAATCCGGCTGAGTCACCCATGTAGTTGAAGTGATCATAGAGACCAGCTTTCTGGGTGGCGTTGTTGATCGCATAGGTGGTTTTCTCCAACCATTCAGCCACGACATGATCGTATGCCGAACCTATCCACTCGACCACCTCGGCGTAGCAAAGATAGACTTGTGACCAACTCAGCCCCAGGGCGTTACCCCCCCGCAGCCTCGGAGGCTTTCATCCAGTCGGCACCGATTGGTTGCCAGTCCAGCTGGATGGTTGAGATGTTGGCGGAGGGGATCTGCTGGTACAATGCAGGCAACCGGTTAAAGAAGGTAGTGTTGATGATGCTAATCCCCAAGTGGAGGTCCTCATAGGTGGTGCCTTTCACCGTCCCCGCAACAAAAACGTCACTACAACCAGTCAGCCGTAGTCCAATAGGGGTCGAAAATCCAGCACTCTTACTTGATGCCCTCAACCACTATTTCACCAGTCTCAGCGGTGGTTTTTCTACACCCCAACATTGTTGAGATTGTGATATGGTCGCTTTCATGTTTGATATGTGATCAAATTCAAACACAGTACCAAAGTCCACGATGAAGCATGACTATCGCACTCACCAAAAGCGGCGACCGGCTGCTCGTGAAATTTGTGCTGGGCTTGTCTTATGTAAACTCAAGACGGAGATGGGCGGGCAGATTTTGAAGCCATTCATCTAATTCCCTTGCCACGGCATGTAATTTTGCGACAGAAATGTCGTAGCCAGACTTTGTAGGGAATAGTTGCTCCAGTGCTTTGCTCAACATCCTTGGAAGTCCCAAATAGAGCAATAGCACTGGAGATGCGAGTGCATTCTCCAGGGAGAGTGGGCAGGAAACCATTCTCGGTAACATTCTCATCATCCACATGAACGGGCTATCTCGTCTAGATATCTCCTTCCCGAAGGAGGACAGGAAGTCCGGTCAAAGTGGAACAAAAACTGCGGCAAGAGCAAGGTAGCGAACTTCTTGGTGATGTAGTACATCTGAGCCAGAACGAATCATTGCAGAGACAAGATCGAGATGTCACCGGCAAACGAATCGAGCTGGGATGACCAATATTCTTCAGAGAAAGTGGGGTCTTGGTTGGTTCTTGACTGAAAAAACACTTAGTATATGACCTCGAATAAATTGCACTCCAGGATCGCTTATCGTTAATGACAGAAAGGCAAAGCCGAAGATCAAATTCAGTTGCGCCAATGTACGGGCATCACTCTGCAGAGACTCCGTATCTCTGATATATTGTTCGTAGGCCTTCAATATAGTCGGACGGCGTACAACTGGATATATCGGCGCCCATTCTCGGAAGAAAATGATGATGACTTGGTCCGACACGAGGCTAAGCGGCGTTTTCACAGTCTGGTTATGAGAAGTACGAACGACGGTGCAGACAATGCCGTCAATGACTTTGTTGAGGCTTGTGTGGACGTTTTTCCTTGCTGAACAAGCTTGTCTGTAAATATCTCTGCAAAGACCTGCGTACTGGAAAGTCCCGTAAACAAATTCCTTTCAGGCCAAATAGACTACACGAATCACCCCATCTGAGGAACCCGCGTTGGTCATATATTTGGTTGTTGGCGGTGACCACACCAAGTTTGAGGTGGAATGTGTTCGGTGTGAGGGCGAAAAAGAGTGAAAGCGGGACAGGACACAATCTTCTCGTCCTTGTCCAAGGAGTTCTTCAATTCCCTCACTTCCGGCTCTAGAGCGCGCACGCGTCCCTCCAAAGTCTCGGTATATCCCCTTGGAAAGGCCCGGTGACTCAATTTATCGCTCGTGCGGCACTCGAAGCCGATGTTGGCACATTGGCTACAGCACGGTAATACGCCGTCGCACCGGATCTTTTTGCTGCGGCAGCGGTCGCAGGCCTGGGCGAGACGGCTCTGGGTGCCAGTGCCCCCGACCTTGATCACTTTCTTGGCCAGGGTTTCAGGCATGATGGATGGATACATAATCAATTGGCGTAGTTGTCCAGTATGATATGTAGTGTAGTCACTGACCAGTAACTTCTCTACTCTGAAGATGCATCTATATCGTTCGACAGCCAATTCAAGGAAGCTTGATCTAGCTCGGGAAATTACCGAAACTTTTGGACCAACCCTTGAAATTCACTCACGAGTCATGCAGCATGGCGCAGACAGTGGGGTTTCTTCGGCTTGGCCCAACCAACGACAATCATTCCTCAGCTGGCCAAATCCAGCCACTGTAGATTGCTTCCGGGGTAACTGAGATATGCTTGAAGGGCAGTCAAACTTAACCACGTCGATAGTTGGAGTAATGAGATGGAACGTTACGTTGTGCTGTTTTGATGCGTGGTAAAATTCCATCACTTTTTTTTTTTTTTTGAGAGGTGAACTGGTCTGCTAAGATGTGTCCAATTAATGATCAAATCGGACCACACCGACCATTCATGAGGGGACGAACTGGATTGAAATGGCTTCTTGCCTTGTATTTAATGGGCGGTCAAATTAGAACACCCAAATCATTCCCGAGGTGCTGAAATAGGATAAAATGGCGTATTTCAACGCGTCCATCAGGTGGTCAAATTAAATCACACTAGGCAGTGGTTATGGAAGTTATGAGTTATATGATGAGTGGTTTGATCCATGTTTACAGAGTGGTGAACTTTAACCGCCCCAATCATTGCTTAGTCGATAAAATTGGACGAAAGATGAAATGGTATGTCGGGGAGTGATGTGTTTATTGGGTGGTAAAATTCCAGATCATTCGCTGATGGGCAAAAAGCGAGGTGATATAAGAGGGTGATAAAATTCAGCAACCTCTATTAATCTTGGAGGTACTGTAGTGGAATGGCGGTCGAGATGTGCTTACCTGCCGCGGAATTTAACCTGCATGACAATTTCTGAGTGAGGGGAGGGGAAAATGAGATGCTGTAATATATCTGGTGGGCGGTCAAATTTAATTATTTCTTGGAATTAGTCAAAAGTCGAGCTTTGATGCGATCCGTGGAACCTAGTTTGATTAACGTGTTTGGAAGGTGTTTAATTTCACACGCCCTTGTCATTGTTGAGGGAGTAGAACGGCGAGTTGCAGCGTGTTTATCGAGTGGTTAAATTAGACCACTTTGGCGTTGCTTCTATGAAGCTATGTGTTTAAACTTTTGGTACCCTTTGGTATTAAGTATTTCAAACTCCGAAGTCTCTCTGACTGACAGCTTCAAAGACGTCGTCATTTACATCGGCCCCACCTTAGACCGTCGAGACTGGAACCCTCGAGGCTATGCTCAAGTTCTCTTCGAGATTTGCACGATGGATGGGGTTAGAGTTAATTGAAGTCCTCGTCGTTCGTCGTTCTCGTCATGGAAAATTGCGCGTCTTCCAGTCCACCTTTCCCCAGAACTGGGAGGTAAGCAAAGTATAATATAATAATAGTTGGTTGGTGAGTACTCATAGTCTTTTAGGACGCAGTGGGGACCCCAGAAATCGAAGAATCAGGCCTATAAAAGGAGTGGTCGGACATGTCCTCTTTTCAACCCAGGGATCATGATTGAAGGAGCATTGTGAGATAGTCTCATCACTGACCGGAGGGAGGCCGAGCCCAGAGCCAGGTTCACACTTCTTTGCTAGCTTCTACATATTCCTTTGATACATTAATCCGTCACAATTGATGAGAGGCCTCGTTAGGAATTGATTCGTGCCTGGAGATGATGCTATGAGGGTTTGATGGAACAGAACGAGCTTTCTTTCACCATCCAGATGCGGCTTTATCAAACTGATACGCGGTCCATAAAGCTTGGAGTCTGCCCTTCATGTTTGCAGTCGCAACCTAGACCAGCATGACGTGCCATTGATGATAAGTTCAACGAAATTCGTGATAAATACAGGAACATTCGATATTGGCTTCCACATTTTACAAAGAGAACCCATCTTGAATCTTGCCGCCAGGACCGTAGCGCATCTGGCTAGGCTATATTCAGCTAGATTATGGGTCATATTCTCAGCCACTGTCGCTATAATCGATCTGGCGCGCCCGAGCAAAAGGTTCTAGATGCACTTCTGTGTGTAGACCATGAAAGCCAATTTCGAACATAAGTGTACATTACTTGACATACTTTCGGCCTCAAAATTGCATGTGGGCCCTTGTTCACCTACTACCAACACGCAAGCCATTGTGAGATTTGCATGTGACGTTGCGTCGGCAATCGTGGCTTGTTTTTTTTTTGGTGTCTGTCACCGTCAAAAGGTGCAGGATAGTCAAAAAGTCTCGGCATCATTTGAAGTGGTTTTGAAAAGTGTGATGAAACAGGTCGAATCACGGGGGTCAGAGAATTGCAATAGGGAAGCCGGGCGTGAACAACGTATGGAAACATTGAGCGCGGCCGAGCTAGGCAGTCCTAGGACTGGCTCTATAGTTAGTCCGTTCCGTTTATCCTGGCGGTTCCGGCGTCGAACGACTCTCACACATTCCCTGGGCCTCTACCTCTTGTTTATTTTGGCAGGTTCTAAGCTTCGAGTGCGCTCAACCATTCAACTCCTAACGCAGTCCAGTAGTTTTCTCTCCATCTTCCCTACCGTTGACGGAACTACCATGGCCTCATATCCAAACGGGCCCATATGCACAAGGGACTCTCTTGCAGCGGACCTGCGCGATGTCGGACTCAAAGGTGGCGAGGTTGTGCTCCTTCACTCCTCGCTTAGAAGCCTTGGCTGGGTGTGCGGTGGTGCAGAAGCTGTTGTTCTCGCTCTGCTGGATGTCCTCGGACCAGAAGGAACCCTTGTTGTGCCGTCGCAGACAAGGTACAACTCCGATCCAGCCTCTTGGAAGAACTCGCCAGTCCCCGAGGTGTGGTGGCCCATCATTCGCGCCCACACGCCGCCGTTTGATCCTTGCACCAGCCGGCCGGAGGGCATGGGTGCAATCGCCGAGGCGGTGCGGACCTGGCCAGGAGCCGTCAGGAGCGCTCACCCTCAGACGTCGTTCGCGGCGGTAGGTCCTCGCGCAAAATCCCTTATGGATTATCATCCTCTCGACTGTCGTCTCGGCGAGCGAAGCCCTCTAGCCAGGCTTGAAGATGCAGGAGCCCAGGTGCTCCTTGTAGGAGTTGGCTTTGACTCTTGCACTGCCTTTCATCTGGCCGAGTATCGTATTCCGCTGAAGCTTACCCAGCACTCCTTTGCGATTACTACGAGCGAAGGCCGCAAGTGGATTACGGTGGAGGACGTTGCCATTGACGGCGATCACCTTGAAGACCTTGGCCGCGACTTCGCGTCGCACCATATGCTGGCTTGTAGTGCTATTAGCACAGCGACGACCAGACTCTTTCCACTCGCTGCAGCCGTGGCATATGCTCAGAAGTGGCTCCACGAACGGCAATGATTGCAGGATTGTCTCAAGTTGAACAAATGAGCGGTTAAACACCCACGGAACTAAAATTCAGCAGCTACCGCTTCGATGAAGCCTTTTTTTTCTCAGCGCAGCGCATTTTTCATATCATTCGATGTTGGTAAATGAGGGCAACTTTTTCTGGAAGGTGGCATAGTCGACCATAAGGAAAGGGGTTGTGCAAGAATGAACGTCAATAAGTATAGCCGAAGGAATTCGTGAAGGCAGGTAAACTTATCTTGAAACGAACCGAACGTGTAAGCAAGGGGACGGAGGATGTGCTGGGAGATCGACGTGAATAAAACACCTGGCCAACAAAAACTCACCACTCGTGCCAATTTAAAACATCGGGATCCAGCATTCAACCCAACGAGTAAATCTTTGCTTCCATAGTTTTTTGGGTTTGAAAATTTGAAGGTTTCAGGAAGGCGTTTCATGAAACGATGTACCCAACTTTTGCTGACGCGTCGGTCGGAACAACTTCGGGACAAAACGTCATTTGCAGTGGCTTCGATCTCGTTGGGAAGAGGTGAGAGATTAGCACGATCAAGAATACGCATCCAGGCAATTAATGACTGCTCTTGGCCCTCATAAAGTGCCCTATTTGGTCCTGTACGAACTGAACGAGATTCGCGTCCCTGAACGCGTCCCTGAACGCGTCCCCACAGCTGCTTGTAGGGAATGTCAAATTCCCGGGCAAGTGGTGCGATTTTGGCTCGCCACGATTATGGTACGCGCTCAAAGCATCAGCAATTCTTTTCTCTATTTCAGGATTAAATTTGGACATCGTGGTGGTTGGTAATAGTAGGAAGAAGTAAGAGGGTTGGAAGAAAATTTCCATTAGACTGTGGAGGGCCCTCACCGCTCTCGCTGGTGAGGGCCCGACTACTAGGGGGCGGGTGTTTGTAGGGGTGAGCGGGTTGCTTGGGAATTACGTTACCTCTATTAGTCAGCATTTCTGCTTATATAATGAGAATAAAAATTGTGAGCACGACCCACGCAATTTTCACAATGTTGTTGCACAGAACCAGGACCACTGAGACGCATTTTGCCGCTTCTTGATGACATCAGAACGGAACAAACAGAAGCGAAGATCAAGGACAAGCGGTCCAAAAGTCAAGACAGGCTGTGGTACCTGCAAGTGAGTGTGTTTGGTTTCCATTCTAAGGGCACATTTTGCCAAAGGATTTTGTAGAGGATTTTCGACTGCGGAAAGGTTTCCGTCAGGTGCTAATGGTCAACTCTCAACGCAGGATTCGACATTTCAAATGTGACGAGCAAAAGCCAGTGTGCCTCAGGTGTCGCAGCTCAGGTGTTGTGTGCGATGGCTATTCGGTTGGGGCAAGGCCTATAGCCGATATGAGAATCAGTACCGGTATTCAGCAAAAAAAACAAATCAATCATATTTCCCCTTGGATCATACCCTGCCGTCCGAGGTCTTCCATAGTTGGGAATGATGAGGAGTTTCGAAGCTTTGACTTTTTCCGGTGTCGAACCGCACCCGACTTAGCTAAAGCGCTGGCTTGGCCATTCTTGGAGCATTTGGTTCTCCAGATCAGCCATACCGATATTACGATACGGCACGCTACGTTTGCGCTCGGCTCACTCTTTGAAAGGCTCTATATCAACAACTGCCTTACCTCTTCGAACGACCTAGCCAACGCTCGTCACGACTTTGCACTTCTTCAATATAACAAGGCCCTCAAACAACTACGTGAGAACATAGACAGTGACGCCAGGCAACCTTTCGGAATTACGCTCCTTACATGCGTTTTGTTCACCTTTGTCGAGTTCTTACAGGGTAACGATGTGGCAGCCCTCTTTCACTTGCGAAGTGGTATTGGCATGTTGTGTCGGTCTCACCTTGAGGGAGAATCAGCAACTGACAGACTCCCCATATACTTGTCTGGCTGTGAAACCTTTCACCACGACATTATGCGAGTATTCGCTTATCTTGATATGGCAGCGATCAGATGGCTCGGTGTACCAACCTCCTTACCGGAAGGGAAGAACCCAATTAACCGCTTCGAATTCCGCTCAATCAAAGAAAATAAATTTTCCAATATTGAAGAAGCTGAGGAATCTTTGTGCAGCCAAATCAGTCAGCTGTATCATTTCCAATACTCGGTGATGACTCACAATTCGTGGAAAATGTTAGATCAGGGAAACTTCTCAGCATCTTCTGAGCGAGAAAGGCTCGAAGTGCGGCTTTATAAATGGCCTTCAGCAATGGAGGCTCTTCTTGGGCAACATGAGACCAAATTAAGCTCTGAACAGTTGCGTCGCGTAAGACTTCTGTCTATAAAACACAAAGTCACCACCATTATGCTCGCGGCAAGTCTCGAAGTTTCCAAGAAAGCAATATATCGACGCTTTGACGTTGTCTTTGAGCAGATTGTCTCAATCGCGACATCTCTGCTCCAACCAGTCAATACAATGCGCAGTATCCATTCAACGAATGGATTACCTTGCATTCTACCATTCTTCAGCTTCAGAATTGGTGAAGGAGTCATTCAAGCTTTATATTTCACAGCGATCAGCTGCTGTAATCGACGCATAAGTCGAAAGGCCTTATCACTGCTGTGGTCAGAGCCTTGGCGGGAAGCGGCTTGGGAAAGCACGGGAATGGCCAAGATTGCGGAACGGAAGGTCGGTGAGCTTGAAGAAGAGGGCTGGTATGATGTATGAATGAATATCATCTAGTCTTTCTTAAACTCTTTCGTGGACGAAAAAAGTTTCTGATGAATGGCTTGTTGATTGAAAAAACCCCCTTGGGCTGATAGCTAAAATCAGTCTGAACCGTTGTCTTTGATGGCGATTTGTTAAATTCCTCTATCACAGGATAATATAACGATTTTCTACCAGGGTCTCCCAATAAAGCATATGACGTGATAACCGAAGAAGGCCTTGCACATGCTATACTGGCCAACTGACTTGCTCGAGTTCTCCTTTATATGTCTAGTGGTGACCCGGCCACGCCGTTCTGTCACCTATGCGAGCCTCATAGGGAAATAAAATTGGCGACCATGAGCAAAGTTTGCAGCAACCGGCAACTTCTATCGCTAGGATTGTATGCCTTTGCTTAATGTGTTTTCTTTCCTCCACGCGCGACCGAGAGTCGCGGAATTTCGCGCGATATTTTCACGGCACGTTGACTGGAATTTAAGCCTTTGAAATACAAGGATTCTTTGAGCAAACACAGCACACCTTGGCGAGGTCTTCGTGTCCTACAGAGAAACAGCGTTGCTTTTACTGTAGAGGAAGCAGAACACATTTATTCTTCACATCGGCGCAATTCCATGCATGACAATCTAGCTTCAAGCACACTCGTTCTTTGCCCCCCAAGAAAAGCTACGACACACTCCTCCATACCCTGACAAAACAAACTCGAGTTCAGTGGCGAGTTCTTCCGACTATCAAACGTCAACTTCACCGTTGTTATCTCGAACAGCAGAGGGTCGTCGAGTGCCCAAATGGTCTAAAACTAGCGCCATCATCGAATCTACGAAAGCGGACCTCTTGGACGTCAAGCGCGATCGACACGCCCTCAAAACTATCAACGAAGAACTACAAGAGGAAGTGCGAACGCTTCGGGCGCAGGTCAAAGGCCTTCCGTCAACAACCCCAACGCGACCATGGGCCAGAAGCGATCGACACGCCCGAAAAACCTTGAACCCACGGTCGCGCTCCAGACCATGAGACGACCAAGCCCATTCGAGCTCGCCAACCCTAGAACCGGTCAATGCCGGAACCAACAACAGACGAATGACCACCAAAGAGATTCGACAGATCGTCGACCACCTACAGCATACCATCGACAAGCAAATCGCACTGATTCAAGCCACCAGAACCGAATTGAGAGAAGTGAAACACAGCCAGAACGAGCTCCAGGAGAAGATTCAAGCGCTGCGGGCGCAGATTGACGGCCTAAATGCACCGACCGCAACGCGATCTTGGGCCGCCGTAGCAGTTGGCACGGACGAACCTGAACCCCGAGAGAACCGGCGTCAAACCGACAAAGAAAAGAACTGCGTCTGAATTAGCACCCAGCGGTCCCTCGTCGAACCACCTGATACGGAAGATAATGTGAACACATTTGGCCGATACCTCCCTACCCCCGCAGCAAACACCCACATCAGAACAGCACTGCTGAACGCCCCATCCACCCAAGATGTGCAAGTCGGAGGGCTCTGTACCACCAAGACTGGATATATGATCCGGTTCAAAGACTCGGCCTCCGTGCCAAAACGGCCTGCAACAACACAGAATGGTTACGTGACCTAGGCCAGTGAAGCCGCGATTCGGAGTAGTCGTGCATCACATTCCAACAAAAGGGTTGGACCTCGAAATAGACAAACAGGTGCCATCAGGAAGATCACGGAAGAGAACGACCTCAAGGAACGCGGGTTCCGAATCGAGGGCATCGCCTGGCGACAGAAAAGGGACAACGTGTTTGGGACATTCGCCTCGATAGGCATCTGGTTCGACTCGGCAGAGGCGGCACAATGGATGCTCGACAATGGCCTTCTGATTGACCAACGGTATATTGGAAGGGAAGGAGAGGTGTGAGATCAAAAACATGGCATGGTCGTGCAAGGACCTCGGTGCGGCCACTGCGGCGGCTAACATGAACGAGCAAGATGCCCACTAGGCACCAGAGCACGCTGCCTGGGGTGCAGTGGTGAACACCCGACCGGGGACCTACTGCGCCCAACGCCTGCCAGCAACCCCCCCTCACAATGTTAGAGAACAACCTCCCAATTCTACAGTTGAACATGATGAAATCTAGGGCGGGCATGGAAGCCCTCATCAACGACCACCAGAGCCAGGACCTGGATTTGCTGCTCATCCAGGAACCATCAATCACCGCGTACCGAACACACGTGAACCACAGCGCATGGCGACTATACCAACCGACGGTGGGAAGCGACTCGGTTCGATTTCGAAGCCTGATCTACGTCAACCGGAAACTCTCACCGTCCTCTCACCGACAGGCACCGTGTGACCGCCCAGACCTGACGGCAGTCAAGATCTGGACAGCCGACTCCCATGTCCTCATCTTTTCAGTCTACATCCCGCCTGTACTGGTGGACACGCCCGAAGAAGCATCGGCAGGGACCATACTCTCAGCTATTCAAGACACGATTCAAACCGCCCTTCAAGACGAGAACAGGACCACCAGTCTTATACTGTCCGGAGATTTAAACAGCTTCCACCCAGCGTGGGGAGGCAACCGCATTCAGCCTCGATTTATCGAAGATGCCAGCGAATTGATCGATTTCTTTGATACCTACGGCTTTCAGGGCTGTCTCTCTCGGGGCACTGCGACCTTTTAGTCGCTGAGCCACCCGGGGAGAAACCCTACCATCGACCAGACCGTGACTAATAAACCTGGCCTGCTTACTAAATGTCATATTTAGCACGACAACTATGGCTCGGACCAACGAGCAACGTATTCGGAATGGAGTCTCCGAGCTCGGCGCAACCCTGACGCCAAAGCAAGGAAAGCCTTCGATCGAACCGATTGGGAGAAGATCGGATAGGAGGTGCAGAGTCTTATGTGGCCTTGAGAGAGACTAGACGCTGTTGTGGAAAGGCTCACAAGGGGCACTGCGGCGGCGGTCGACCATTATACTCCTGACTTGCGTCCTTCTCCCTACTCGAAGCGGTGGTTCATCGCTGATCTCAAATCTCTGCCTGAATTGACCTGCCTGGCAAAATCGTAATGGCTAGGGATTCAGCACGCGACTGAGGTAGATTCGTTTCAGCAGTGCATCCGAAAGAACTGGGCACTTCTGAAGGGTCTATCGATCGGGTTTGTTCTATTGCCTCGCACGCGGGATCTGCGCTTGGGCATGCTTGCCCTGCGTCTGCCGAATGCCGGATACTGCGGCGCAGAATTGATTGCGTGTCCTGCTCTCTTGGCATTGTCGCTTTCGAAAGTGACACTCTTATGATTCCATGCAGAGCTATTCCTCCTTCCGTAAGCTCCGATCCTTGACTTTGCGTGACTGCCCGAATGTGTTCAGTTTTTTGCGTTCATTATCGAGGTCGCGATATGTATGGAGCCTTCGCCAATTCGAAATGTGCTGTGACTTTTTGTTTTACAAACCGGACGATGACTGCAACTTCACTTCGGTGGTGAAGTTTTTGGTTTCTTTTGGAGGTAGAATGGCATATTGCGATGTGATTATTTGATAATCAGATCGCCAGGATCATTGCCAGGTGGTTAAACCTAAATGGTACTGTAGCCAATTGGATGGAAACAACTCTTGAGTTGCAAAGCACAGGCAATTGCTTACAAAAGAAATCACGTGCTTTCTAACTTATGCGCTTCGCTTAGTCAAAACATCTCTTGAATTTCGACGCAAGATGCTGACTGACATTAATGAATCGAAATTACGTTTTTCTGATACGCCAGCCATCCCACATTGCGCTTTTCCTCGATATTCAAGTTTCTCCAAGCCTTCTTAGTCTTCATCGCCACCTCATCCTCACCCAAGAGCTTATTATACTCTTCAATCTCAAAATTGTCGCTCTTGTAGAATTTCTTGATATTGGAGGCCAGGACATCGGTCTTTTTCGTCTCCAAAACTTGTCGTATAACATCAAGAATCTTGTTTTCGTCGTCGCCACCACCTGTTTTAGGCGACTCGAGGTGGTCGCCGACACCGACATCGATTTCTTTGATGAAGCTTACCATGTTGACGACTTGTTGTTGCTGTTTTTTTTTTAACTCAGGTATTAGTCCTGAATGTAGCCCAAATGCTTTTTTTTCCAGAGTGATCAGCACACTTACGTCCATGATACGCCAGAGACGGTAGTCCTTGACGGTGTTTGCCCACTGAGGGGGACTGTGTCAAAAAATGGTCAGAGAAAATCAATAACACAAACAAAGCGCTATAGCATATAAGTAACATACTTAGTGCAAAGTAGAGTATCACCCCCACGAGCTTCCCAAGCAAGCTGCAAATTATGATGCAACTCTTGTTCACCAGCAGTGCTCTCATTTGATTCAACCTTAGTAACACTGGCACTTCCGCAGGTCCAAGGACTTGAGAAGCTGAACGATGCAGCGGCCTTGACTTTTTCTTTGGTCTTTATAATAGAAGATTGTTCTTCTGCTGTGAGGATCCGGGAGCTGTAGAGTTCTCCTCCAAGAGTGAATCTGGTAACGAATGCGTTTCCTTGGAAAATCAATTAGTCAATAAATTGAAATCACAATTAAGAGAACTGCCTCTCACCATAATCGCGATAGAATTGATCAACCATATCGACAGTGGTTGCCGCCTTCGCATCAGCAATACATTGTGAAGTGAGCTGCAGACAAAAGACATTCAGATCGACAACGGCTCGTGGAAACTGGGACAATTGGTCAAACTTGCGGTAAAAAGGGGATCTTTGTTTGCTTGTTTCTAACAAACCTTGTAAGCAACTTGGAGAGCCTGTACTGGCACATCCTTAACCTGTTTGGAGGCCTTGGAGTGTTCCTCTTGGTAGGCCATAGAGGCAGATGCAGAAACACCAAATCCGGTGCCAGAACTGTACACGAGTTAAAAAGGTCGCCCTTCTTTTAAAATAGGCTCTCAAGCACTTACGAACTAGCCTCGACGACTACAGAACTGAATCCTTGCTCTGCCAACGTACTCTGAAAAGCATCTCGTGTCTCGATGACGATGACTTTGGCATCGTCGTGAATATGGAATGGTGGAACTGGCGGTAAAGGGGGCTAATGGTAACAATTTAGATATAAACGATACAAGAATTGGCGGACCAGAACTTACAACACAGTCAGTTTCATTCGCTGGAGCGGTTCCTCCATTTCTCGACAACGGAACAAGGTCAAACACTTTGAAGAGTTAGCAATTGACAACCTATTTCTCAAAAATGCGTTGCGATGATACCCCTCTTAGGTGCCTTCTTCAAAACGGTATCACCAGGTCGGGAGTAATAGCCGTGTAAGGCTCGGTTGTTCGACAAGATGCGTTCCCACTGCGTCTCTGTCAACTCCATTGGCTCGGGATATTGTCCGATTCTTTGAAAAGATGATTAGGACTCATTACTCCCGGTGTCTGAAAGCTATGCAAAGCGTAGGGAGGGTATACCCAGTAATGGTGGGAAGATTCATCGGATTGGCCGCGAGAGCCACGACAGATTCAGATAATCTCTTCAGCTCATCTGGTTTAGCCGCATCCTTGCCGTCCATGTTACTGAGCATATCCCATATTCGTCTTTGTATTTGGGGTTGCTCGACATGTGGTTTCACAGGCTGATTCATGGCGGCATTGGGAATGAGTTTGACACAGATTGTGGGAATTTTGTCGGTTGGCATGTCTTCCAGTTTCTGCTCATGGAATTTAGTATATGCATGTCATAATGTAAGGGTCTGGGTCACAATGTTCGATTTCATACTTCTCCTGTCAACAACATGTAGTACTTGAGAGCGGTTGTATCAGAAATGAAGTTCTTGCCATCCGCTGTGAATTTCAACTTAGATGATCTGTTTTCCTCCCAGTACAAGTTAGCGAATTTTGTCTCGTTGATAATATAATATCCTCTGGCGAAGGGGGCTTATACTGACACAGAAGCTTTCTGACGAATCATCGACAAGGTAATCTTCGAGGCATCGCCTCCCTCAACCTCAGAACTCGCAAATGAGGGAAACGAGGCTCCATCTTTGCTATCAAGCGTGATTTGGAATTTTGGCAAAGAATCGGTGCCAGGCATAATGATCGCGATGATCAAAAACTCGAGATTGATATTGAGATTGCTTCAAGGTAAGGATTACGCGGAGATCCAATCGTATATAAGTATCAGTAGACTCAGGAAGCAAGCAAAAACCCGCCCCGACCTGTGGGCGGGTTTTGATTTATCACGTTAGCTGACGGGCAGACAGTGTTTCGAGAGAAAAAGCCGCTCACGCATCCCCACTTTTATGGGGCAGCTTTTTGACTCGGGTTCTTATTTTTGATTGGCTGTGCCGTAAACTATTTTTATCTGAGAAGACGGATACAAGGTCAAGTTACGAGAAGTCCAATCGGAGGGCGGCAAAGACGTTGGGTTTTCCATAATTTTTGATTGCTTTGACTGTTATTAGGCGCTTCTCTGAGAGAGAAATGCCGTAGACTATGCTGACTTGTGAGTCGTGACCATAGCGTAGCTGCACTAGTGAGGTCACTCTTATTGATCGTTGACTTGATCTGTGGACTCATTGATTATAGAAGTCATGTATGAAGGACTTCGTTCTGCTTGTCCCATCGAGCTGCTTCGATGGTATTTGTCTGGCAGGGCGAAGATTCTTGATTCTCTTCAAGAATATGGGTGGTGTCAATCATGTACGTGTCAGAGAGCATTGAATCTCTCCATTTGATGTAGTCCTCGCAACCATGAAGCTGGATAGGCTGGGCTGCGAGCCTCTCCTTCGTGAGCTTCCGTATGCGCTCCCGCTCCTCGTTCAGGTCGCTATACCGTGGGGTAGCATTGGGGTTATCCCCTAATAGTTGAGCCCGTAGCTCGTTTGTAAACTGCTCTCGGAGCTGTTGTAATAGCTCAGCAGAGATCTGGGTCTTTAATCCAGGCGTATTGTCATCGATAGAATCATCGGACATTGGTCTCATTGCCAATGCATCGGTAGATCGTCCGCTGCGCTTTGGTCCCATGATGCTGGACTATGCAATTGACGAGCGCTTTGCAGTAGCTTCATCTGTTTATCTCCCTTGATTGGGCCTGGGTAGTTGAATTTGCGTTGTAGTTCAGAGGAAGATTGATTATTATTTCAGAGAGAATAGGTGAGGTTATATACACAACGAGAAGATCAAGTTGATTTTCAGAATCTTCGTATACACACTTCGGGAATTATTTCGATGCTGCGGCTTTGTTCCTGATCTGCACCAACTTCACAACAATTTGAGCTGTACTAGCCCAAAAATCCGTAGATCAGAAAGAAAGCTCTTGAAGCTCCGCTATCGTATATCAATATTCAACGATAGATAGAACTTAGGAAAGAGGACAACACGGGCATCATAACCTTTCAGCATGTATGTGTCTCCATTCAAGGGGCTCTGGGGAAGCCCGACTAGTTGTTAGTTAACTACAGTGGCGGCGCAAAAGTCTGAGACCCCCCAAAGTACATTGCTTTACCGCCTCCTTATAACGGACATACCGCCCATTAATAGTAGTTTTTGAGTGGTACGGAAGCTAGTCGTCGGCAGAATATTAGCGTGATACTTTGGGGGGTCACAGACTTTTGCGGTGCCACTGTAAATGTCAGGGTAAAATATCCACTAGTATCTTACTAGTTGCTCCATCTGCCGCATCCCAATCACCTGACCTCCCATTATGGAAAGTGGCAACGAGGTGCAATTTCCACATTCCTGTAGTTTTTCCCGCTTTCTGCCCCTATAAATACAGACATGATAGATAGCCTGAATACCTTCGTTTTCATCATTGTCATATCTGACTACCTGATAGTTTTACTAGTGAATACGCTTATTCCGCACTTCCACACTAAACCATAATATGACTAAGCGGGGTCGTACCCGGGATCACGTGGCCCCTATGAGGGTAGTGCTCCGACATGATTCCACTTTGGATCCTATCCCGCAATCCGATCGGCAAGTACTCCGTCAAGGGTTAATATCTAATTACCCATATTACGTCACTAGGAGTGTCCCTAGCAATTGCTGCCGCTCCGGGGTGGATTACGTTCGTTAGTCAATTAACTTCAACGATTAGTTCACTGAAAAGATTCGTCGCTTTATATGTGGCGAAACTAGTGACGTAGTTCTGCGTTTTAATTGGCTACGCCGTAAAAAAATTAGAAAGCCAATGGGTCATAACGTTTCGACCGAGGACATCAATTCTTAGTTGTACGGCAAGGCCAATCAAATGAAGGAAAGAGGTATAATGTTAATCCAGGAAAATGCCCCCAAGAATGAATGCAATTTGCCTCGAGTCTTTTATATGGACCGGTCCATACGCTCGACTGTCAAAATCTCTTAAGCCTCCAGAATCGCGTCTGCTTTGAGCGCAATATCCTATTACGCCATAAAGCAGCAGGTATTGTGTGCCCCATGGCCGCAATCGTCTCAAACTTCCCAAGCTTTGATTGGAGCCTTGGCGCCTTTCAAAGCTGCTCTCTCAATCTGTCAAAAGTCTACTACATCTCTACTTTCGCTGGCTGTGCCCTCTATCTTGCCATTTTCGCGCTGATCCTGGCGATTCTATTTTTTCTGGGTATCCGCCACAGCACATGGGGATTTTTGAGTGGTCTTTTAAGCGGTCTGCTTTTGGAACTTATCGGCTTTATCTGCCGAGTGCAGTTGCGCTACAACAAGTGGCTTTTCAACCCATTTGTAACGTAAGTCAAAATCTAATTGCTGCTATCACCATCTTTCCAAACATTAACCAGACTAATCAGGTCCCTTTTCTGCCTGACTATTGCCCCATGTTTTGTTACCGGGATAGTCTACCTTTGTCTAGCTCGGATTATCCGAGTGCATGGATGGCCACATCCTGCTCGCTTTGCGCCACTTAGATATACTTCGACATTCATGATCTGCCACGTTGTCGCTCTCTTATTTTTAACAGCCGGTGGCTCTCTCACGACTAAATCAAACGAAGAATTTGCGTTGCAAAGCCGAATTGATGTCATGATCGCTGGCCTTTTCTTCCAAGTTGCGTCGTTAATGGTTTTCGCCGGGCTCTACTACGATTTTTCATGGCGCGTGCACCATGACTGCGAGGGCTCAAAGTTGCAGGAGTCTCACGACCTACCCTTTTCAGTTTTCAAATTCCATATCTTTCTGCATTGTAAGTCCTATGTCTTTTTCGCTAACCGTGAGTTTAGATACTAACTCTTTATGCGCTTTAAGCCCTTGCGTTAGCTGTTCTCTGTATCTTCATGCGGTCCTGCCTGCCAGTCGAAGAATCGCGAGAGGAATTCAACGGCTCACTCGCCAGCCAGCAGGTCATATTCATTATTGTGGAAGTTGTTATAATTTTAATATCTTGCGTTTCGTTGACGATAGCGCAAGCCGGCTTGCTCTTGGAAAGAGCTTGGAATGTTGCAAAGACCAATTATGCAATTGCTGAGAGCACTCAAACTCCGTCAGACGAGAAAGGCAGCAGGGCTGAGATGAAAAAATATTGATAGAAGAGGGAGACCTGAATTGGATTTATTGTTGTCTGCGGGTATTAAGCATGTTTATTACAACCTCGTCGTTTTAATTTAAGTTTTGACTCTAAACAATGACTTCTCAAATAATCTTTTAATTCTCAAGCCAGATTATGTAATTTTCAGATCTAACCATGCCCTTCACTAACAGTGTTTGAATGAGCAAGTGGAGCTCTATCTTACCTTCCTCTTCCCACTATACTCAACGAACGGAATACAATATCAAAGCTCAGTAACAAAATGGATAAACTCTAAACCGCTTATGCTTCTTTGGCCAGTTTGTTGCTATAGAGAGCAGACTGACCGATACGGAGAGTAAGTTTAAATACAATCATCAGAACATTATTAAGGACGTATAACCCGGCGACAAGGCCTATTGCACCCATGCCAAACCACGTCCATCGTCGATCTCCAATCCACATCAACACCTTCGCGTCTGCTCGATGCCAAGTGCTGCTTTCGAGATCGGTTATATATGGCGCCAATTCGGTTGCGTTAATGACCTGTATCGTCCGCCAGAGAGATGAAGGCTGCTCAAGCAAGTAGTCCTTCATCACCATAGTCAAGAACATGGGTCCAGCAGATACCATGATAGCGCAGTAAGGTTGCCATCGAGCCCAAAACCAAGTTATGGCATTAAAAGCTGACAGTCTGGCGATTGCCGCAGCATATGCCGGATGCCTGGCGGATACTACCATAAAATCGTTTGTAACACCGGTCGGCAATGTTGATTTGAAGAGGGCATTGTGTGCCTCCGTGTCGGACTCTATTTGGTGGATGGGAAGGGTCTGATTGCACCAGGTGTCCATATCCAGGTAGACCCCGCCATAATGATACAGAACAAAATAGCGAATAGAGTCTGCGCGCTGTATAGGGAAGGCGTAGTTGTCCCAGATGTCCACAAACCAGGGGTATTGGGCGGAAAGAAAGTCGCGAGCCGACTCATCAGTCCACAGCTATAGAAAACAGTCAGCGCCAATTTATTCACCTTTTACCGAGTCAAGCCGTCGTGGAAACATGACCGTCTCCAATGCAGAGGGAAATTTACCTTGTACTCGAATTCCGAATAAGCTTCCATGCAGCTCCGTTGCGACTGGACCCATTTATCTGGAATTGTCTCCGTTGCGGTGGTTTGGTGTAGGATTCGGGGTATCTTATTCGGTTGGTCTGTTTGGTGCCAAGAATTTGAGTTATCAGAGCCAGACAAGGCGACTCGAGGCCCGAAGAGCTCTTCATTTCTGCGCAACAGAGTAATGAGGGGCTCAAAAACCTGGAGCAGCAGCGTAATGATCATTAGGTCTATGAGGAAGATGAACAGCGTAGCTTGTCTCAACCTGGGGACCCGTAGGCGTGTCCGTTGCCGTCCCGACCACGACCCTAGACCCCATTTGAGACACTCTTCATCGTATGGCTTGTCACTGTTGGCGTTACAAATTTCAGACGCTGAGCGACGGATGTATCGCCAGATGGCCATCATTGTAAACAGAGACGCATATCTCAGAGGCAAGTGTGCCACAATTGGGATCTCACGATATTTATCTTCAACGTCTCGCACATCCTTTCATGTACTTTTCCTCTCTAGGACTAGATTTTCCGTAACTTCGGCCATACTCCATCTTCTGATTAAAAAAATTTGGTTTTACGGCACAACCAATCAGAAACCAAGAGACATTGAGCCCTATGCCTTTGCCACCCTTCGATTGGATGTCCCGTAAGTTCGGCCATAATCCCCTATTTTGATTAAACTTTTTGGGTTTACGGCACAACCAATCAGAAACTAAGAAACATTGAGCCCCATGCCTTTGCCACCCTTCGATTCGATGTCCCGTAAGTTCGGCCATCCTCCATATTCTGATTGAAATTTTTGGTTTTACGGCGCAACCAATCAGAAACCAAGAGACATTGAGCCCCATGCCTTTGCCACCCTTCGATTGGATGTCCCGTAAGTTCGGCCATCCTCCATATTCTGATTGAAATTTTTGGTTTCACGGCACAACTAATCAGAAACCAAAAGACATTGAATTGAGCCCCATGCCTTAGCCACCCTGCGATTGGACTTTGTTGCCGAGTTGATAGGCGATGGCGATGAATACGCTAGGGACAAACAAGAAAAAGAGTAGCTACTAGTTGAGAATCAATCATATTCTGGGGGAAACAAAAAAAAAGGAGAACAAGATTAATAATTAATAATTCCAGAATGGGAATTGTGTCCGTATCAATTCCCATACGGACACACCAGTTATTCAGGAACATGGCATTCATGAGGATGAAATCTGGAACTTTGATGAAACTGACTTTGCTATGGGGCCATGTTCAACCACTAAGGTTATTACTGCAGTAGAACGCAGGGAAAGAACTCACAGAGTTATTCGGAGGAATCGTGATTCGTGAATGGGTCACAACCGTTGAATGTGTGACCTCAAAAGGGATCTATCCCATGGGGGGGTGGGCATTACTCTATGAATACTATTAGGGCGACCAGTCAGAATCAGGGAAAAAGTGGGGCCCTAGTGCGATGGAATTTCGGGGTTTTCCGAGAGCGATGCCATTACCCATAGTCATTCAACCTATCCGAAATTTAAGTATGTTATTAAGCGGCATTGAATCCATCAGCAGATTTAATTTCGTAGCGAAATTCGCATTGCAAGGGGGGCATTTATTATGATCAAAATCTAGCTAATTATTTTGATGGGGTAGGCGTAGCGGGAACGGTATTGTCAGCCATTTACACGCCCCCACTAGGCGGAATAATATATAGGCCGGTATTATTACCATAATGTTAGGGCGGATCATGTATGGGCGGCCAACCAAAAAACCATTCAACAGAAGATTCTCCGAACGTTGCAGGCTGACCAACACAGAGGCGCACCGCCAATAATAGGAATATTTCTACCGCCCAAAATTGTATGATATACTCCTGACTAAGCCGGTTCGAATGATGGTAGTATCATTGCGATTGTACCATTTGTTGTTAAGATATTCACGTTTGAAGGTTTGTTTTGTTAGTAAGGCAATGAGAGATGGACGAAATCGATTGTAATTCAAATGGGTAGGTCCAATACACGTTCGCTAGCCGTACACAAATTTTCAGCGAAAACGACGAAGGTTAGAAAAATTTTGGTTCATGGTCGTCGCACAGATATATACAACGCACCATCAGGAAGTCCACCACATATATCTACAAAATGGTCATGAACAAACATTTTCGTACGTATTCAATGATTGTAATGCTAATCACTAGGCTTATATAAGCGATTTATTCCATCATTTATCACTATTGAGCGTGGTGGACGAATTCCAGCGATCAAAGTTGAAATTGGGAATTCGTAGCGAAATTTTTGGGCGCTAGTTCTGACAGCCCAATTTGGTAAAGGGTCCAGCTTCTACGAGCCACTTCTACAGAGAGCTTCTAGGGGCCTAATTTGATGACGGCCAGGCATCTGTAGGCGGAATCTATAGGGCCCTTCTACAGCGTACTTCTGATAGGCCGATTCATTGACGGCCAGGCTTCCGTTTGCCATTTCTGACGGCCTGATTCATTGACGGCCAGGCATCTATATGCTGAATCTACAGGACACTTCTAATAGGCCTATTCATTAACGGCCAGGCTTCTGTATGCCATTTCTGATAGCCTGATTCGTCGACGGCCAGTCGTCTGTATGCTATGTCTGACAGCCTGATTCGTTGACGGCCAGGCATCTGCATGCTGAATCTATAGGGCACTTCTGACGCCTGATTCTTTGACGGCCAGGCTTCTACATGCCATTTCCGACGGCCTGATTCGTTGACGGCCAGGCATCTAACACTTGGGGGTCATTATAATCAAATTCATTACAACTGACTAAGCACCCGTTTGTATGGGCTTAGGGTTTCCTAAGTGATTTGATTACAATCATATTCTTATTTGATTATAATGAGGTTCCTATCGGTTTCCGTCGCTAAAAATTAAACTAGTTTTAATTAAATAGTCTATTATTAATTTCCCCTAGTTTCAAGTACATCTAACGATATTTAGAGGTGGTCGTAGGGGTTCGAAGTTAGAGAATTATTTTTATAGGGTACCGTCAGCCGCACTAACCAGCATACGATCGATCCTATACGTAGGTAGGGTTTTTTCTATTTTAAAATTCAGCTATAGATTTTTGGGGTTCCGATTAGTTCCTAATTTCAGTTTTATTAACATCTAAGCCGTTTCTAGCGATAGGGTTTCCCCTACGTCCGTTTAGTATATATTCCGTAATATAAGATATATATCTACGTTTAGCATAAGCGAACCTACGGAACCTACTATTACTAACTAGTATTTTATTTGCAATAAGAAGTAGGGAGTTACTATTTGTCGCTAGTATAAACATAGTATAAAGCCTAAGGATATAGTCCGTCATTTAACCAACCCTAAGGGCATCTATTAGATTAATAACGGTATTATATAGCGAGTGCTCAATATCGTTAAGAATGTAGATAAATAGGACAATATGTCTAACGACGATGGGGTTTTACCTATAAGCGTAGAACATCCTATTCTAGGGTTAGCCATTTATAAAGACGGGTTATTATATACGATATCTAGGTACTAGTAGATTTACCATAGTCCTAATAGTTTATAAGTACATTAGTTAAAGGAACACTAGTTTTTAGTATATAGCCATATAGGCGGAGTAAGACCATCTAAGTCTACTATAAGGAAGAGGAAACGTACACAATTTATAAAGTAAGTAGTTTGCTAGCGGGTTTTCCGTAGTAAATCTAGGTCGCATTACTTCAAAGTTCGCTAGCCTAGTCCCAAGTATACGCCCTAAGGACTACCCCCTACGGCCACCTAAATCGCTAAAGCTATTAAGGAGTTATAAGCGATTTAGGCCGAGCAATAGCAATAGGAGGCGGAGATTTAGCCTAGCGATATTAATAAGGCTAATCTATGGTTAGATCGAACGGGATAGGCGGTTTATTTACGCTAGTAGACGGCTAAGCAATTATAGATTTATATTTAAAGCCTAAAGGAAGATATAGAGGGTCCTAAGGGTACTATATAAGTAATTTAGGACGCTATAATAGGCGTTACTAGCAAAAGCTAGAGCATTACTAAATAGACTAGACATTTATTATAGATTAAAGCCGTATAGACTAATATAGATACTATCCTAACGAAGCCGTTGTAGGCGTATATAAAGGCGGACGCCGAGTTAGAGCGATATATCGACCTATAGCGGCGCATTTTAATGTTTTTCGCCTATACCTAAGTAGACTATATATAGGATAGTCCCATATATATATTTACTAAGCGTTAGGGGTTAGTATAGGACAAATTATAGCGTTACGCTAAGGGTTATTAGGACTAGCCTAAACTAATCCCTACTAATAGTACTAACGACTACCTAAACACGTTATAGCCTATAGAAGGGTTATATATAGATTTTATGATTAAATTATTAAACTAGGATATTCAATCTAGCGAGTACGAGTATACATTAGTATATATATTAGCTATATTTAGAGTTAGCGACTATAATAGCGGTCGACTATAGAAGGATCCCTATAGTTACCCCCCTATTTTGTCTAGTATAATTAAAGTAGCCTAGTTTTAGGTGTTAGGGTGTTAGGGTGTTAGGGTGTTAGGGTGTTAGGTGTTAGGGTGTTAGGGTGTTAGGGTGTTAGG